>NC_045455.1:26479646-26594898 GCF_002776525.5 Piliocolobus tephrosceles
AAAGAAAGAAAGAAAGAAAGAAAGAAAGAAAGAAAGAAAGAAAGAAAGAAAAGAAAGAAAGAAAGAAAGAAAGAAAGAAAGAAAGAAAGAAAGAAAGAAAAAGAAAGAAAGAAAGAAAGAAAGAAAGAAAGCTAAGTGTGTAAGTGCAACTGTACTTTTTTCCAAATACCTCAAAATGATTACATGTGGAATCTTATGCCTCAGGATCTTCTCAAAGCATGAAACTTGATAAAGGTTTACCCTGAAGAGATTTGGAGGGTGGGGAAGCAGGATTTTGTATAATGGGTGGAATCCCAAGCTAATGTTCTAGAAACTTAGTGCTTAAAAGTGCTATATATATTCAGAAACATTCCCAGTTTGGGCTGAGGAATAGCAGTCAGTGTGGAATAATGGGAGGTCTTTGGACCCCATTATGCTACATGCAGGAAGCCAGCCTGTCTTACCATCATATTTTTGATGTCTAGAGACAGGAAATGTCCTCCTTAGTTTTACAAGTACAGATTAAAAGGATCTGTACTTAGCATGTTATAATTCAGGAACTACAATAGAGGCAAACTATTCACACTTGGAAATGATGGATGGAAAGATTCTGAGCTTTGAGATGATGGTGTAATGAGAAGAGGTTTTGGAGGGCCTGAAGTAGATGAGTGTAGTTTCTTTGTGGAAGTAACGTGTCAAGGAACACATGTCAAGGAACACAAGGAACATGTCTTTAACTTGTGGAAGGAGTTAGAGGGATGACTATGGTAGGTAGCTTCTAACACAGCCTATGATCATTGCCTCCTAGTATTCATGCCCTTGAGAGGCCTGGATTCTATACCTCTGTCTTACAAATAAAATAAGGCAGAAATGATGAGTGTCACTCTTAAGAGTAGATTATCAAAAGACTGTGAATTCTGTCTTTGGCACTCCTGAATTTTCTTGAGTTGCTTGCCCTGAGAGAAACCAGTTTCAATGCCACATGAAGAAGCTGATGTGAAGGACGGAGACCTGAATAATTAATTAAATAATTAATATTGCTGAATGTTCATATAAGCAAAAATAATCTGCAGATTAACTGTGATCCTTAAGAAAATCCAATGTGATTTTACACCGAAATAGAAAGAACAATCCTACAGTTTGTATGGAACCAGAAAAGAACCCAAGTAGCAAAAGCAATCTTGAGCAAAAAGAAGAAAGCTGGAGGTATCACATTCCCTGATGTCAAAATATATTATAAAGCTAATGTAATAGAAACAGCATGGTACTGGCATTAACAAGAGACACATCAACCAATGACATGGAATAGAAAGCCCAGAAATAAACCCAGGTATCTTCTATCAGTTGATTTTCAACAAAGGTGTTAGAAGCACTCACTGGCAAAATGACAATCTCTTCAATAAGTGACGTTGGGAAAACTGGATATGCACATGAAAAATAATTGGACTTTTTTTTTTTTTTTTGAGACAAAGTCTCACTTTGTTACCCACACTGCAGTGCAGTGGTGTGATCTTGGCTTGTTGCAACCTTCACCTCGCAGATTCAAGTGATTTTCCTATCTCAGCCGCCTGAGTAGCTGGGATTACAGGCACCCATGACCAAGTTCACCTAATGTGTGTGTGTGTGTGTGTTTAGTGGAGACAGGGTTTTGCCATGTTGGTCAGGCTGGTCTTGAACTCCTAACCTCATTGAATCTGTCAACCTTGGCCTCTCAAAGTGCTGGGATTACAGGCATGAGCCACCTTGCTCAGCCTGGACCTTTATCTTATGCCATAGACAAAAATTAAATAAAAATGGATAAAATACATGTGATAGTTTGAATGTTTATCCTGCTTAAACCTCACATTGAAATTTGACCTATTTATTACCACTGAACTGTACACTTAAAAATGGCAAAGATGGTAAATTTTACTTTTTTAAAAGAGCATGTTGCCTTCACTAACATAAATTATTTTAAAAAAGAAATTTCGGCCAGGTGCGGTGGCTCACACCTGTAATCCCCGCACTTTGGGAGGCCGAGACGGGCGGATCATGAGGTCAGGAGATTGGGACCATCTTGGCAAATACAGTGAAACCCCGTCTCTATTAAAAATACAAAAAAAAAAAAAAATTAGCCAGGTGTGGTGGTGGGCACCTGTAGTCCCAGCTTCTCAGGAGGCTGAGGCAGGAGAATGGTGTGAACCTGGGAGGCAGAGCTTGCAATGAGCCGAGATTGCGCCACTGCACTCCAGCCTGGGCAACAGAGCAAGACTCCATCTCAAAAAAAAAGAAATTTGATCCCAATTTTGGAGGTGGGACCTAATGGAAAGTATTTGGGTCATGAAGCTGGATTCCTCATTAATGACTTGGTGCAGTTCCCATGATAATGAATGTGTTCTTGAACTTTTAGCTACTGTGAGAGTTGGTTGTTAAAAAAAAAAAAAAAAAAAAAAAATCCTGGCAGCTCTGCACTTGCTCTCTTGCCAGCTCTTTTACCATAAGAATTCTGCACACCTTGGCTCCCCTTTGCCTTCTGCCAAGTGGAAGCAGCCTGAAATTCTCACCAGAAGCAGATGCTGGTGTCATTCTTCTTGTACAGCCTGCAGAACTATGAGCCAAATAAACATCTTTTGTTTATAAATTACCCAGTTTCAGATATTCCTTTATAGCAACACAAATTGACTAAGACAACACTTAAATGTAATACTTGAAACTATATAGTAGTAGTAAGAAACATAGAGGAAAAGTTCACAGCATTGGTCTGGGCAATGATTTCTTGAGTAGAACTCCAAAAGTACAGGCAACAAAAGCAAAAATAAACAAATAAGAGTGCATCAAACCAAAAAGCTTCTGCACAGAAAAGAAAAGACTGAAGAAACAACCTACAGATAGGGAGAAAATATTGACAAACTATGATTCTGTTAATGAGCTAATATCCAAAATGTATAAGAAATTTCAATAGAAAGAAAACAAATAACCCTGTTAAAAGTGGGCAAAGGATCTGAGCAGACATTTCTCAAAAGAGGAGATATGAATAGCCAATGGACATTTGAAAAGTCCTCAACACTTCTAATAATAAAGCAAATGCAAATTAAAAACAAAATGAAATATTGCCTCATACTGGTTAGAACGGCTATGATAAAAAAGGAACAGTGACACATTGGTGAGGATGTGGAGAAAGATAACTTTTGTATACTGTTGGTGGGAATGAAAATTAGTACATTTATTTTGGAAAATAGCATGGAAGTTCTTCAAAAAACTAGAAATAGAATTACTATATGATTCAGCAATCCCACTTCTGGATATATATTCAAACGAACTGAAGTCAGTATGTTGAAGAGAAATCTGCACTCTCCAGCCGGGTGTGGCAGTGCGTAACTGGAGTCCCAGATGCTTGAGAAGCTGTTGTAGGAGGATCACTTGAGCCCAGGAGTTTGAGGTTGCTGTGAACTGTGATCATGCCACTGCTCTCCAGCCTAGGCAAAAGAGTGAGAGAGACCCTTTCTCTCTCTCTCTCTCTATATATATGCACTCTCATGTTTATTTTATTTTAGCATTATTCACAACACCAAGACATGGACTCCACCCGAGTGTCCTTCATTTCTTTTGTTTATTCATGTCCAGCAACAAATAAATGGATGAAAAAAATGGTGTTTTATATATATATATACACACACACAATAACATTCTATATAGTCTTAAAATGTAAGAAAATTCTGTCATTCACGACAATATAGATAAAACTGGAAGACATTGAATGAAATGAAATATGCCAGGCACAGAAAGACAAATACCATATGATTTTACTTATATGTAGAATCTAAAAAAAAAGTCAACCTCATAAAAACAAAGAGTAGAAAGATGGTTACCAGAGGTTGGGGTGGGGCAGGGGAAGAAATCAGGAAAGGGGATATGTTGATCAAAGGGTACAAAGTTTCAGTTATACTGGAGGAATAAGTTCTACTAATCTATTGCACAGCATGGTGACCACACTTAATAATTATGGTTTGTATATCTCAAAATTGCAAAAAGAATGTATTTTTAACTTTCTCAGCACATAAAAATAATTTGATGGGGTGACAGATATGTTAGTTAGCTTAAGTGAATCTTTCTACAGTGTATACATAGATCCAAACATCACATTGTATCCCATAAATATGCATAATTATTTGTCAATTAAAAAGAAATAGGCAAATAAGCGAAAAATCTTATATTTACTTACTACTTAAAATATATTATAAAATTAATTTTCCATGTTTATTTGTGCTTCTTTTAAATATGGCCACTACAGTGTGCTAAATTATAACTGTTTCTTGTTTAATATTTCTACTGAACTGCCTTGGTCTAAAGCATAAATTTCCATAAAGTTTAAAAGGGAAAGAATGGAAGTGATGACTTAGTAACAGAAGCTTGCACTTTGTTCAGAAAGCAAGAAAGAAATAGAGGACTGGGGCTGTGGCAAAGGGAGGCTAATATAGTGCTTCCTGATGCTAATTCATATTGGCGGTGTAAATAACATACAGATTCCTAGATCTCATGCTAGACCTCTGAAATCATCTTATATAAACTCTTCCCTGTTATTCAACTGATTACATTACATTAATCAGTAAGCTTTAATAATTAGCAGTGTTCCAAATCCAATATTCTATGAACCAAATCTTTTTGAGGTGCTTCAGTGCTAGTTTTTTTTTTTTTTTTTTTTTTAATTTTTACTAATATTAACTGCATACTAGTCTGCTAAACCTGTTATAACAAAATACCACAGATCAGGTGGCTTATACAACAGACATTTATTTTATCACAGTTCTGGATGCTGAGTATCCAAAATCACAAGTGTCTTCAGGTTAGGTTTCTCTTAGGACCTCTTTCCTTGGCTTGCATATGGCTACCTGCTTGCTGTGTTCTTATGTGGCCTTTCCTCTGTTTACTAGTCCTGTCTCCAAATACAGTTGTATTGGGGGTTAGGTCTTCAGCATATGAATTTTGAGGGGACAGAATTTGATGTATAACCACATATAATTAAAAAGGTGTCTTACAAATAACAAACCAAACCAAAAAAGTGAACAAACAAAATCTGACTCTCTCTTCTAATTATTCCATCTATATAGTGCTTATCATTTACTAAATTTTGCACTAGTTCCATTGTCAATAAGGTAAGACACTTACATTCACTTTTCTACTTACCAATTATAACTATACTTACTGAATTTTCAATTAATAATGCCTAGTCTCAGGCTGTAAAATGTAGAGTCAAATGAACTAGTCCTACAACTAGCTAATATCTGAGGTTTCTAATCTTTAAATTAACATATTTTCTTTCCTTTTTCTTAAATCAAATGAAATAGTACTGGCAAAAGTGCCTTGGAAATATTGTTTACCCGGAAAGAATTATTGCTAAAATAAATAAATCAAAAATGTTCAGAATATGGTTTTGTCATAAGTATATTGCTGTACATTTACTCTTAGAATTGTGTATTAGACTCTGCTATGCATTGCTATGAAGAAATACCTAAAGCTGCGTAATTTATACAAAAAAAATGATTTAATTGCATCACATTTCTAAAGGCTACACAGGCAGCATAGCTCCAGCATCTACTTATCTTCTGATGAGGCCTTTGGCTACTTACAATCATGGCAAAAGGTGAAGGGGGAGCTGGTATCTCAAACATCGAGAGTGGAATCAAGGGAGGGGAAGATGCCACACACTTTTAAACAACCGGATCTTGAAAGAACTCACTATCACGAGGACAGCACCAAGCCATGGGAAATCTCCCCTCCTGACCCTAAACACCTCCCTCCAGGCCCCACCTCCAACATTAGAAATTACAATGCACCATGAGATTTGGCAGGGGCACATATTCAAACTGTATCACATTGTATTGTTATGTGTGTGCATGCATGCATGCATATGCCCATGCTTGCTTGTGAAATGAAGAAGCCTCTTAGGTTGAGTTCTCCACAAGCATGTCCCAAATAAGAATTTGCCTTTAAAGGACTTCTTAAGAAACTGCTGGAGGCAAAACTGATAAGGAGGTGAAGGAAATAGGACAGAAAATGAGAAATAGCTGAGCAAATTTGTGGTTTGCGAAGTCCCAACCTCAGGTACTTCCTGCTCATTGCACTTGCAGGCACAGCAGTTTAGTAGTTAAGGGTAATCTAGAGAGAAGAATAGAGACAATTAGTAGCAAAATACTTAGAAACCAGAGGATAAGTACACAAAAAGAAAAAGAGGGATTAATGTGGCTGTGGGTGGAGGACTGAGGTTGGCTTAACTTTGTAAATGACAGTGGAGAATATCTTGTTTATTGTGTGTCAAGAATTTGTGTAATTTTCGTGTTCAGATTTAGTTGAAATGGTATTGTGATTTATTAACTAATTTATAAAATTAGAAAAATATATTAAATAATATTCTAGTTGAGTGTGTTCGCTGATATAAATAGAAACACACTGAAATCTTTTTCAAAAAAAGAAAGAGATTTGATATATATGAAAACTCATCTCATTAACTGGAAGTACAGGTATCAGAGATTAGAACTGGAAGGTAGGAACTGAGTGACTCCAACTTTTAGTGTCTATGTGGTTTCTCTTATTTTTTTTTTTCTATCTTCATTAGCCTTGTATATTGCCCAATATTGTCCCTTATCCTGACTTTACATATTCATTGTTTCCCTTGAATAGTAATTTTCTATCAGCAGTCATTGCTGTGTCTCAGTACAAATACTAAAGAATGAGGAATTTTACATCCTGACTCTGATTCAAATGTTCATCATTGGTTCTATCAGGTAAGCTGGAGGCATGGATTTGGCCACATAGCCCTAATACTACTTATTTTTTATTTCCCCTTGATACAAAAAAATGTGAAAGATTACTATGGATCAACCATCACAGAAAGCTATAGATTCATTTCTGACCCAGAGAGACCTGAAAGACATATCTAATTACAGGAAGGTTACAGAGCCAATTCTTTCTTAAGTAAAAGCCTAATTGCAGTTGTCCTTAATGTACCTTTTTATATTTCACTTTTTAAATAATTTGGAAAATATATAAAATAGGTAAAATAAAATTTTAAGCACTTATAATGCTTTCATTTTATTCAAAGATTGTGTTGTTACAATTCTAACTTCCTTCTCCATCTACTCATATCTCTATAATTTCATCCAACTGGCAGTAATCATGTTAACATATGAATATCTTTCCAGACTTTTGATATGGTTATTAATCCACGCATACACAGTTTAATGTCAGATTGTTCTCTACATATTATTATGAAATATACATTGAATGAGTGTGTTCCTTACAGTGAATATAAACTGAAGTTTGCCTTTAAAAGTAGGCATCTGAAAGCTTGTTCTTTGTGAGTTATGATAAAGTAGTGAAAGAAGGATTATCTGAAGTTGGACAGAAAATTGAAACAGCACATGTGGATGAATCTGACTCAAAACACATCTAGTGAGTTGATGTCACTGGTAGATGTCTCTGATATATGTTGGAGTGTGTGTTTTGTCTATTCTAATGTCTCTCAGTTCATCCAGGTGCAGTTGAATTAATGTATTATTTTACATGGATTAAATTATACATAAACAAACGCATTGAATTATTCTGAAAGCATTCACTAATATATTAATTGCCTTGAAAAAATATGTTTTCAAAGAAGCATATTAACAGAACTGACAGCATTTTCTTTCTGTAGTAGGTATATAAGATGCAGAAGGGATATTTGTACTATCATTGTTCTGATTATTATCAGATGTGATAAAAATAAGCAAAAGGAATATTTGCAGATATGAATATGTGGAAGGGATGTTCACTACTCAGTGGCCTCAGTGGCAAACAAAAGGTCTAACATTGGGAAACAATGAAATGAATTAGGCAGTGCTCAAATAATTACAGGATTAGTTATATTAAACACATGAATTCATAAAGAATCAACAAATGCACAACAAATATTTTGATCAAAAGTTTCTTGCATATGAGTTTTTAGTTCATAGGTCATGGATTCAAAACAGTTGGCAAGAATGTTATCAAATCAAAAAAGTGATTCCCCGTCTCTCCCTGCTCCATAACTAAACTGTGCACTGATTTACAGCTAGAATGAACAAGGTGGTTCATTATTAAAATGTGTATGAGTTTTTAAAATGTCACTTTTATCTAGTAAACACCACCACCCAAGGGAATAGTAGTATGTATTCTTGATAGTCGCTAAGATATGCTTGAGTCTGTGAGGCTGAGTCTGTGAGGCTGAGTCCAGGGTTTTGGTGGGCTTTGGATGGGGGAATGTGTGCTGATTGGTCCATCGGTGGGCTTGGATAAGGCACCGTTCGACTGGTTAAAAGGCATCATTCAGAAGGAACCAATTGAGAGACAGTACGTTTTATAAAAGCACTAAACTAAAACTTTTGACAATGTTCCTGTGAGTTTACAATCTTCTTTGTGCTGTTGGAAAAGTGAGACCATTGATGATTTTGGAGCTGGAAACTGTAGTAGGTATATACGATGCAAAAAAGGATATTTGTATGGTCATTGTTCTGATTATTATCAGATGTGATAAAAATAAGGAAAAGGAATACTGCAGATATGAATATGTGGTAGAGATGTTTTAGATATGGTGAGAGATATTTTGGTTACAAAAAAATGATGAGGCTAAAAATGAAAACAACCCCTAAAACAAAATTATCACATTTAAGATACTAAATTAGGATGAACTAACATAACTGCAACTTGGAACTATAGAATGAATTAAATTATCAACTATTTTGAGCCATTTGGGGAAACATTTCTAGCTAGAATGACATCAGAATAATTTTATTACTGTTGTCATTTTAAAGTTGTTGGCTTGCCTTTTATAATGTTACCAAGTCTGCATTTAATTCTACCGATACAAAAAACAGGTGTTGGCACATTCAAGGAACATTCAAGTTTCATTGTATTTAAGGTCAGATTGATGCAGTTTACTGTGCTTGCTTTGTATTTTTAATTCCTAGGTCAAGTACCCAGCAGTTATTATTATTGGTACATTATTCTCTTAAAGTGCATTGAAAGCCAGTGAACTAATATCTGTCCTAGCTTTCTATAATACCTGTTCCATTTCAGTCTGATGGAATGAATGTAAAGCTACACCCTGAATTTTTATAGCATAAGCCTCAATTGATTACAAATATCAATAAAATATAACTGAAATATAGATAATGAAGATTTTTTCTTTTAGTATTTTCTCTTACGTCAAAAGACACATGAATTGATATATTCAACAAAAAGATCTATTTCTTTATCTCCTAGAAACATGTTAATATCTTTGTCTGTTGTTTCAAATATAAAGAAAGAAGTTTAGCTTTGGTGAACAGCTTTCCTTATAGAATGCTTTAAATCATACAGTGTTAATTAAATTTATATTTGCTACTTTTATTTAAAGAGCTCCATAGCAGTAGTAAAAGATAGTTGGATTTTTATACTTTTTTTTTAACTGACCTCAAAACTTTCTTGAGAAGATGGTGAGCTATTATCAGGACTTTTTAAAGAAAATGTATAATTTATTTTCCTACTTTTGATTATATTGGCTAATATAATACAAGCCTGTAAAATAAGAGTATTTGGGCTTCTTGGTAAAATGGAATAGAATTATATTACTTTTTGATAGTACAACATGAAATTTAATTGTATTCACTTCGTAAAGGTTTGCAAATTGAAGATAAAATCAAGGACAAAGACAGTAAGTTTCAGAAAATACATTTTATTTAATTTATTTAATTCATTGAGCTACATAGTCATGTATTCTCTGATAATCTTAACAAAATTTAAACTGCCTCTTCTCTAATGGCCTAAAAAGAGTTTCAAGAACAATATTTCAAAAAGGGATATTTGGATAAATGCCCATTTTAAACAGTCAACATCTTGTGTTTGAGATGATAAATTACTTATATGTCTGATGGCTTAATTCTTCCTTGTAAATTTATACTCAGCTGTTACTCTATTGATTTGTTTAAGGAATGCTTAAATATTAATCCCTTTATGTTCAATTCTGATACAACTTGCAATGCTCTTGTATCTATTTGAAATTAACAAGGAACTTTTTTACCCGAATTTCACATAAAAAGCCTAAGCGACTACTTTCTATTTTCTCTGAAAGAATAACTGCTAATTAAATGGGGGTAAAATCCACCCAACCTATCCCAGTTAAAACCATTTCTTTTTAAATTTAAATATTTACTTACTAGGCAGGTTTTATAAGATCATGAAACTATATCAAGCCATATGCCTGGGAGAACGATACAGTTGGGTATTTCTCAGATTGGTTTTATACTGGGAAATAAATACAGACTATATTGGATTCTCTGAAAGTCATGATGTAGCTTAGATGAACATTACATGGTACTACTATTTTTTTTCCCCTGAGTCAGCCTCCATTGAAATTTCAGCAAGCTGTTCTACTGGCCTCTATACAGAACTTGGCAGGGGTTACAGCTCGCAGTCTGCAGCAGCTGAAGTCATTTCTCTTTGACAGAATCCATAAAGCCAAACACTGTAATAGCTGCCCTGATGGAATTTCAGTGGGAAGCTCTTTGTCTTGTTACCATTGCCATTTGCACTCAAGCTGGACCTTCACCTGTGCAGAATGATCATGATGCTCTGTGGTCTCTGTTTCCACCTGTGACCCTTGATCAACTGTAGAGTGGCAATTTTTCCTCAAAATGAATTTGATACTGGGCAAAAATGCTGCAAGAGAAAGTTCTCATTCTCTCAGGACCTCTCTGAGTTGTAGCAGTGGCCTTCTAAAGTAACAAAAGGCAAGCTCCTAAGTTACTGGATGTTTTTTTCCTCCCTCTAACCTTTAAGGTAGGCCATTGGAATGTGTATATAATCTACAGTGGCCACCTGCAACTTCAGAATAACATGATAGAGCAGAAAAGAATATAACATTGGAATAATTTGGATCTTCTCTTTCTTTCCTGGGCTTGATTTTAGCTTTATATATGTTCTTGTAATTGAACCAAAGGTAATGTTCAGCAGTGAATTGGGAAGTTTTATTCTGAAAATTTAAAATTGTTTCCTGGGAAATCCTTGTGACTTTACATTCAGAAGCATTTAAAAAACATTAGCTTAGACTACATTCCATTTGAATAACTGATTACCACAAATGCAAAATAAAATTAAATACAAATGTATTTAATAATATGAACCTTCAAGGCATGTATTTCTAAGTTCACAATGTTGTTTTGAGGCTTTAAATCATACCGGATATTGCAATGCTGCCCAGGTCCAAGAAACTCTGTGAACTGGACCATGCCAAAACACATTTAAAAAAATGGTTTAAGTAGAACATGCTTTATTTTCCAAAAGGTTTACATATAATTATATATATATACTATTTAAATGCATATAATAAATTATATGTGTGTGTATGTGTCTGCATACTCTTTTAAAAAAGAATGTTTATTCCTGGTCACCATAAAATCAGTTTTAATGTTACCACATTTCACTAAATATTTTATTAGGGTAAATTCAATGAGTAAAGTTCAGATCTGGCAATGCTGTTTGATATTTTAAATATTGGCTTGACTTAATTGAAAGTTATATGTACATATCCAAAAAAGTAAAATTCAACCCAGTTTTATTACATTGGCAATATAATCATGGATAAAATATAATAGCATAAAATCTAAGTTTTATGTGGGTGGCAAATTGGCTATGCAATTAATGGATAAAAGTTCTAAAATACAACAAATTTGATCAATATGATAACTGACCATTGGACCAGCTATTCTATTTATAAAGTTAAATGAAGAAATATTGATAATATGTCACAGAAGTGCAGGAAAATTTATTATACTTACATTATTTTAGAAGAAAAATGAAGCTGAAGTTTCATGTTAAATCTAAATAATTGAAAATCAATTAAATTATTCAAATCAAAGATAACTGATAATAAAACTGAAATATCAGCCAGGCACAGTGACTCAAGCCTGTAATCCTAGCAATTTGGGAGTCCGAGGCAGGCGAATCACGAGGTCAGGAGACAGAGACCATCCTAGCTAACATGGTGAAACCCCGTCTCCATTAAAAAAAAAAAAGAAAAAATTAGCTGGGCGTGGTGGCGGGTGCCTGTAGTCTCAGCTACTGGGGAGGCTGAGGGCAGGAGAACGGCGTGAACGTGGGAGGCGGAGCTTGCAGTGAGCTGAGATAGTGCCACTGCACTCCAGCCTAAGCAACAGAGCGAGACTCTGTCTCAAAAAAAAAAAAAAGAAAAACCTGAAATATCAGCATTTCTAATGTTAATGACTTATTTGTTTCAGTAAGCTGAAATGAGAGATAAGTCTATTTTATGTTTTAAACAAAAAGCCCCAAATTAAAAATTTTAAATATGGACCTGAACATTTACTAGTTCGTTTTATAAATATTAAAGGTACTAAATTATTATAATATTGAAATTAAATATAAGTTAAACTTGTGCCTGAGCATTATATTGTAGGTTTATCCAAAAAAGTTCTACCACTACTTAGAATAAATATAGAACTATAACAATGATGCTATATTTGTTGTGAAATAGCAAGTAATAGTAAAATATAAATTACTTTAAAAATATGTGAAAACTTATTGTTTAAGGCTTAACTCAACTTCACCTTACTTAAGCTGCTTGTCACTAGGGGAGAATGATAATGAGAGGGAAATATTTTTAAAATATTTATAATAATATTAGTGAACGTAATAACAACAAAACTCTGTCTCCCAGCGTATTTCTATATTCTTTTTTTCATAACCTCCAATCACCCCTCTTTTATCTCACAGAAAATGACAATACTGCAAAAGCTTAAAATCCTTCTTTTGGATTACTTAGAGCTGTATTCTTAACCTCTCAGTCTTTCCAAATCCTGAAGACATATTTCTGCCCTCATATGCATTTCAATAACTACTTGCTAAAGTCCCATCTTTCATAATTTAAGAATCTATGCCAGGAATTACGTTGAATACAGACAATGCTCCCATATCTTCCTTCTTCAATATTTTGAGTTTGAAAGAATGGGAAAAACTAGAATTTGCCCCTTAATCCACAGAAATATCATATAATAATATTCTTCCATTCAATTTGGATCCTCTGAATCCTCTCCTGAGTAAAAGCGGGTGTATATGGTAGTTTCATAGCAGTTGTGAAGTTGTTCTTATTAAATTTCATTTACTTTGAACATTAAATATCGAGAAAAATTTTTTATATTGCCAGTTTGAGGAAGGTGTCGGAAGAGTCCAAGTAAACCACATTATTTATTCTCATCTTGTTTCTTTTAAGTTTATCTCTTAAGCTTTGGTTTGAAGACTGTGGGCTATATAATACACGTGACCATTATTTACCCTAAGATTTACCCTAAGATTCCCTAAGATTCGGATTCCCTAAGATCCTTGAATCTATAAATAGAAGTCCCTCACTAAATATGGAAAATTTTCAGCTATTATTTCTTACATGTGTTTTTTTCCTGCTCCATTCTCTTTCTTCCCCTCTGAAAGTCAAATTCCATGGATGTTAGATATTTTGAAATTATTTCACCTATCTTTGAGGTTCTGTTAATTATGTTTCTTCAATCATGTTTCTCCGTTTTCTTTACATTGGATGTTTTCTGTTGATTTATCTGGAAGTTCACTTAACCTTCTTCAGTCATATCCATTTTACTACTAAGCATGTCTAGTGATTTTTTTTATTTCAAGTGTTTTATTTTTTGGTGTAGATTTTCATTTTTAAACTTTTGCTTTTCTTTTGTTTTTGTTTCATTGTATAAGTGTCTCTGTTTGCTCAATCATTCTTTCTCTTTACTTAGTGTGGAAGTATATTTCTTCACCTCATTGAGTATAGAAATAGTAGCTGCATTAACATTCCTGACTAGGAATTTTAGTTTCATGTAATGGGTATAATGGGTAATTTTGTGGTTGTCTTCTATTGAGTTTTTCCCTTGATTATGTCACATTTTTCTGTTTTTTTTTTTTTTTTAATATTTTGAGTAATTTTGACTTCTATCTAGAAATTAAACATTTTTTGTGTGTAAACTCTGTACTCTGTAGGAACTTTCTAAAACACTGTTGACATTTTTGTTTCAGCAGCCATTTAATTTGATGAAATTCAATTTTCAGCCTGCCACACTTGAGGTAGGCACTGGTTCCTAAAGAACCAGCTCCTATGTGCTTTCAGTTTCCTGCACACAGGTAGATCGGGGTCAATGAGATCCAGTGAGTTTTAAACATTTTTAGTTGCTGTTTCCTGACTTGTCTTCATGTGGCATTTCTGGTAGCCTTGGTTCCCTAGATCCCTCTATCGATCTCCCCCAGGAGAAAGGAACTGTTTATTTTCATAGTGTTACATAGTTTATTATTGTCTGTCTTTATTTTTTAAGCCTCTTTAAATTATTTTAAGTGTGCCTCTTGTATATTGTTTATATTTGAGTAATACTTTGTAAACCAAACAGAAATCCTTTTTTAAGAGATGAATTAAAATATGACTTCTAATGTCTCAACTCTCAGCTCTGTCATATTACTTTTTATCACAGTTACTGTATTTTATATAATATTACCTCTGTTTCTTTTTCTGTGGAATTGGTTTATTTTCTTTTTATTTTATTTGCTATTTTAGAAAGTTTTGTATTTTTTTCATACTAGTTAACTTTGAATTTAGGACATTTTGTAGTGTTCTCATTTTTCTATATTTCACTTAAGATTTTTTATCTGTTATTTCAGGTTTTGCTGGAATCTACATTCTGCCTATACAAAAGTATTAATGAATTTATTCCCCTTTCCTCTTTTCCTCTTTATTCTTCTGCAATTTTTAGTGCTATCATTCCTATTTATTTCTGACCATAAAATATTTACATGTTATTCTTTCACCCCATCCCTTCCTTTATTTTAGACTTTTATTAGTTCAGAATTTCTTTCTTTGAAATTGTTGAAAATGCAATTAATTACATGGCCCTTTTCATTTGTATGCATTTGAGAACTGTGATATTCAAATATCTTGTCTTTTTATGTTACTGGATTTTTTTTCTTGGGAGACCTAAGGTTTTTTCTTTTTGTTTTCTTTTAAGTAGCTTAGTAGTTCTTTGTTTTTGTTGCTTTGACTTTCTAGTAGTTTGACTTAAATGCATTTCAAATTGATTGTTGTGAGACAATTTTCTCAGGTACCCAGTGGACTAATTAATTTGTTAACTCAGGTCTTCTTCCTCTTCCTCCTCCTAATCTTTTGTTACCTCCTCCTCTTTCTCCCCCTTCTTTATCTGCATTCTTGTCTTAATTTTCTTCTTCACTTTTTAATCAATGTGGTGTTTTCATGGATTAGAGTGTTAGCTAATATTTATGTCATGTATTTTATCTTTTTTTCAGAAAGTCATGTTACATATATTGGCTCTTTTTCTGACTGTCTTTGTCTATACTTACTCAAAACACATTTACTTGTTTTTCTATCTTATTTGCATAGTTGCTTCCTTGCTTTTCTTCATTGTCCCTAAGATTTAGGCTTTTTTTTTTTTTTTTTAAATGCTATATACTCTCATAGTAATTGAATATTTAATTCTTATACTGAATATTTTTTCAAAATTAATCTTTTTAAAAATTGTGTTTTTAATTTTACTTCTTACTCTTCCTTTTCTATATCTTTTCTTGGTGTTTGAGTTGTTGATCTACATTTTTTTCATACCACAAAATACTTGTTTGAGCATATTTAACTCATCAGAGAGTTTTTGTAGTTTTTCTATAATTTTTTTGAGAAATTTATATGTATACATCTGACATTACACTGGCAACCTACTTTTTGTTTAATTAGTTTTAAGTATAATAATATAATTATGAATTTGCATAATTATATAACGGTTTTGAGAATGTTTGCTGTAACCATGGCATCTCAGCAGTAAATGACATTTAAAAGAGGCACAAATAGTCATCAAACTGTGGGAAGGAACAAAATAAAGGAATAGGAACAGAATTAAGAGATCAGTAAATTTATAAGGTGTGCTAGTATCTACTTTATTATCTCAATATTAGATGTTTTAATTAGTATAATGTTTACTAAATATACATGGAGATCATAGCAGAGATACTTACCAAAGTATGCTAAAATATTTAAGTAAAATTAACAACTTTTATTAGCTGAGACTATTTAATGCTGTTACTTCAATCTGATATGACATATTGTATAATAGGTATGAGTCTTTACAGTGATAGAGATTTTGGCTTCATGCCTGTATTTCACCTCTAATTTTGCAAACTGACAAAGTGCCTCTCTTTAGACATCAAAATGGAAATGGTATTCTTACTTTTCTCAGATCTCTTCCATATTTTACAGCTGTTTCTGAGAAATATGCTTAGGGTTTAATCACTTGCTTCAGAATGGATGGAGAGACAGGTGCTCTGAAAGTTATAGGTATTTAAAATAGATCTTATGCTGGGCTGTGTGTGAGCATATTTTAATTCTTATGCTGTCATAAGACAACAACTTACTTTTAATCGGTTGCCAAAAACAATTGGATACTCTTAATTTTTTATTCTCTTTGCTCAATTTCACATTATGTTCCTAGTCCCTGACATAACAAAATACGCAAAATGATTCTTGAATACTAAATAAATACTGGTTTGTTGTTTGATATATGACAGAGTAGAACACTGTGGAAAACAAGCTTTATATATAGTATGACTTGAGCATCACTCTTTCTTCCTAAATGTGCTAACCTTAACAGTTATCAAGATTCTTGCAACCAAAACATCATCAAACTATCATGTAAACATTGCAGTATTCACTGATCACTTAATAAAAACAAGTTTATATATGAAATGTTTAGCTATGCATTTGATATATAAACATCTTTCTGCTATACATTTTATTTTGTAGAGATTTTTCTGAAATATTTCAATTGACTTATTTAAAATAAAAAATACACGTTAAAATAATAATTAAATTTGAAATATATAATGGAACTCTTTTTCATAAATGTTATAAAAGCAACTAATATCTACATGTCAGAAGTTATAGTTTTAATAATGCATTGATGAAAAATGTATATTCCAATTATTTGTCATTCCTCTTGGAGAAGAATTCTATTTTGGCATTGGGCAGGGAATATATTTTTGTTACAGGAAATATGGACATTTTCAAAGAATGATGGTAGCACAGCAGATGAACAAAGAGGACTTTAGAGGGGACTTCTGCTAAGAAATTTTGGAACAATTTGAGCATTAATCTTAGGAAAGGTATTGGTAGGCTATTACCTATCAATAACTAAAAATCGGTAGTCCAAAATGATGAAATAAGTAAATGAATAAATAAATGAGGAATAATGGACGGCTCTTTTTAATAGAATAATGACATATAATAAATATAGAATAAATAATTGGAGTTAAAATTCATCCATGGCTGCTAAAATTAGTGGATGAAAATTTGAAGAGAAACGGAAAATTTACATAGCCTCAAATTATTAGGTTATAAATTACTTAAAGCTTATAAACAGAAGAGTGATAATTTTACAGAACAGAAAAATTGGAGACACTGTCCTAAGCAAGAGGTTAAAGCTACTATGACTAAATATTATGTAAAAGAAATATTGTGTGACACGATGCACTTATAAAGATACAGCATTGCTTTTGTGGCATTTATTGCAAAAGTACACAAATGAATATAATAAATCCAATTTGAAAAACATTTTAAACAATATTGATTTGTATTTTTCAACCATGAAAAAGGTCAACAAAGGACAAAATAAGATCAAAAAAGGTCAGATAATTGTTTCAGATGAAAGTAGACTGAAGAGACATGGAAACTAAGTGCTTTGTGTGAGCTGGCTTTGCATGATCCTACCTAAATAAAACAGTAATTTGGGTCATTATACAGATAATACATGAAATGTCATTATTTTCTGTGGGTTAGAAGAAATTATTATGTTAATGTTAATTTTTTTAAAGTATAGTGTTGTGTGTGATCATAGCCTAATGTACTTAGGAATAAGGGGGCATGGTGTTGTCTATTCACTCTCAAATGGTGGAGAAAAAAGAATATATATGTGTACCCATATATGTACATAATACATATATATTACCTCAAAGAGAGAGGGAGACGAATTGAGAGAACGATAAAGCAAATAGGACAAATTAACTATTGGTAAATCTGAGTAAATAGTATTCAGGAGCTCTCAGTGCCATTTTTGCAGTAGTTTCATAAATTTTAACATACATAAAAATGATATGTGCACAAAGTTTTTACCAATTAACATTTTATATTATTTTTATTGATGACAACAGTATCTATAGACATTTGACAAGTAATACATAGATCTGATAATTTCTTACCTAGATGATATGGTTTGGCTGTGTCCCCACCCATATATCATCTGGAATTGTAACTCCCACAATTCCCACATGCTGTGGGAGGAACCCAGTGGAAAGTGATTGAATTATGAGGGCAGGTCTTTCCTGCACTGCTCTCATGATGGTGAATGAGACTCACGAGATCTGATGGTTATAAAAAGGGAAGTTTTCCTGCCCAATCTCTCTCTTTGCCTGCTGCCATCCATGTAAGATATGATTTGCTTCTCCTTGTCTTCTCCCATGATTGTTAGGTTTCCCCAGCCACGTGGAACTGTAAGTCCAATTAAACTTCTTTCATTTGTAAATTGCCCAGTCTTGGGTATGTCTTTATCAGGAGCATGAAAATGGACTAATAAAATATTATTTTATATGTATATCTATTCTACTTTGTTTAATAAATTATAAATTCAACTAATTTAAATGCAAAACTGTTTATTGAAAACAATTCATGATGGATATTTGTGCTTAACTGGCATATGGACACTTGGAGGTCTTATAGATACATTTAACAGGAATTGTGGTCTCCCAAAAATCATTTGCAAAGTTTACTGTATATGTGCATTTGTCTGTGGAGATATTTTTTACATTTATATTACATTGTTAAAAAGTATATTACATTTTTCAAAAAGTATTGGAACAATTGTTAGCTCAACTTTCTTTAACCACTACTCCAAGTTACTTTTTTTTCCTGGTACAATGGAAAAAACCTTATTTTTGTCATTATACTTTGCACACTTTCTATGTGAATTTACTATGCATCACAACACACACATGTGTTTGTATGTCTATGTTGGTTTGGTTCTTTCATCCTTAAGATCATGTTTCTGGTGTTGTTATTTCTTTCTAACTCATTGTGTTAGGCTGTTCTTGCATTGCTGTAAAGAAATATCTGAGGCTGGGTAATTTATAAACAAAGAGTTTTACTGGCTCACAGGTCTGCATGTTGTACAGGAAGCATGACACTGACATCTGCTTGGGTTCTGGGGAGGGCTCAGGAAGGTTTTACTCATGGAGGAAAGCAGAATGGGAGCTTGCACATCACTTGGCAAAAGCAGGAGCAAGATGGAGCTGTGGGGAACACACTTTTAAACAACTGGATCTCAGGTGAACTCACTCATCACCAAGGGGGTGGAGGTTAGCCATTCATGAGGGATACACCTCCATAATCCAGACACCTCCCACCAGGCCCCACCTCCAACACTGCAGATTACATTTCAACATAAAATTCAATAAGGACATAGATCCAAACCACATCACTCACCGATACCTATTTTTTAACAATAAACTTGAATCATAAAAACTCACAAGTTTGTACCACTAGTTAATATTTCAGATATTAACTTTGAGAATTATGCATTGTAAGGAAGGAGAAATTGAGATGAATGCCCATGTAGTAGCACCTACAATATTGTATTTTGGATCAGCTGTGTGCTAGTGGAATATACAGATGCATTAAAAGAAGAGATGTGATAGCACTGCAAAAACATATTTTTTTTTACTTTAATATTCCTAATTTGCGCCAATTATTATACTATAAAACAAAAATCTATTTGCATTTTATCTTAACTGTTAATATGAAATATTCTCTTTTATGTCAATTTTTAAATTTAAAATAGTGCAAGGTATAGTGGCTCATGCCTCTAATTCCAGCATTTGGGAGGCCAAAGTGGGTAGATCATTTGATCTCAGGAGTTAGAGACCAGCCTGGGCAACATGGCGAAACCTTATCTCTACAAAAAAAAGCCAGGTGTGGTGGTGCACCCCTGTAGTCCCAGCTGCTCGGGAGGTTGAGGTGGGAGGATATTTGAGCCTGGGAAGTTGAGTCTGCAGTGAGCCATGATCTCACCATTGTGTTCTAGCCTGGATAACAGAGTGAGAACCTGTCTCAAAAAAATAAATGAATAAATAAAAATAAAGTAGTGCACATAGCAGCTGGTTCTCCACACAAACTCTGAAAAGTAGGTTTTGTGAAATATTCATGGAAAGATAAATCATCTACTAGATTAAAGTTACATTGCAAGCATTAAAACAAAATGTATATTCTGGGAAATTTAGAATGTTATTTTATGTAAAACTATTTTTTACATTTTAAAAAATGTAAAATGTAATTCTAAGCAATGGTAAAGATGCAGAAACATCTATTTGTTGACTGTTCATGTATGGTTTGGTGGAGTTCTATGTAAATATAGAATACATGCTTTTCAACTCATATTTTCAACTAATCTTTTAAAAGTATTTTCATTGCATATTAAGGATAGTATATCAATTCAGAAAATATCACTTCAATCCCATTAAATAATAATGGCATTAATGTATAAAATAAATGTCTTTTCAATCACTTTAAAATATTTCAAAATGCTAATCTATTATCTGAAAAGAGCAGTGAACAAACATTAGTTTCATATATTTATATTAATATAAGACGTCCAAAAATTTGGTTTGTTTTTAATTAAAGATATTGACTATCTCCATGTATATTTGTGTCTTTGTATGTGTGCAAGCTTTTCCTCTATGCTTATTTAGCTCTAAGGGCTCAACTTGCAAGTTAAAATGTTTAATATAATTAATGTCATATTAATTAATATTTGATAATGTTAATTAACTATCACTTTAATAAATAATTTTCCTTGTTTGTTGTTCCTCTAATTTTCCATTAAAATCTAAATTTTCATAAAGAAAATGATACATAGTTTCAGTCCTACTAACAAGTTGGGACACCTTATGTTAATGATAACCTGCCTTGTTATTTTCATTAAGTGAAGTTCTGTAAGAATGTGATCATCAACAATCTCTAGTAACGGGGCAATTAGCATAGCTTACTGGAAGAATGCATAAAATATGTTTGAATCATAGCCATTATTGTTTTGCCAAACAAAATATGAAGCAGCATTTATCTTACTACCTTGAAACAAGCAGATAAATAATTCTTTTATCTACTTTATCATCTTTCTTTTTTCCTCCATTCCTCCCTGTCCTCTACTTTTTATTATTTATGGAAACAAATTACTGGCATTTTCAAGATACACATGGTTCTGATTAATAATTTGATCAATATCAGATGGAATGATACATGGAAGAGAAATAAATTTTGATTTAATCTCTGCCTTTTTTTTTGGTACAGCAGCTTAGCCTTCCACCTAACATGTAAGTATCCTAATTTATAAGCTGGAAAATGATAGGCATGTAGAATAACTTTGCCAATATTTTCCAGCCACTAGTGGTAACCACCTACTAGTGGTGCTTGGAACACATCTGTCTGACTGAAAACCAATGTTGTGAGATACGCCTCTCATGTGATATCTATGAAAACAATTAAAAAGGTAAGTTCGCACCTCATCAAACTCTCAGGCTGACTGCTATCCTATTTTTGTGACATGGTAGTAACGTATGAAAACAAAAACTGAGACTCGTATGAGTAGTTCACTTATGCTATTGCAAGGTATCAAGTTGCAAAGAATTCTTATCTTTCACTCTTCTCTGCTTATTATTCAGAACTACAAATCTATTTCAAAAAGAAATGCTGAGTGACCACTCTTCTTTGGTAGTAGTTTATTCCTAGTATTCCATAGTAATATCTCAAACTCACAATGGCTTGCAAGAATTTCTGAGCACCAGGCAATGTTGAGATCCCTGTCTAACCCTGATGAGAAAATTCACATGTAAAAGCTTAAATGTCAGTTAGCTGATAGGCAAATTATATATTTTTATCCATTTTTATATTAACTACTTAACAACCAATTCATACTTAATTTTAGCTTAATAGAAATGTTTAATGTGAGCCAAATGTGAAAAAAGTTATATTTATTAAGGTATGATAATCTTTACCTCTCTCCAAATTAAAACAACTGAAAAACCAATTTCCTCAAAGAAGATGCTATAAATTATACATATTTAATTTCTCAATAAAAAAACATAATATATTTCAGAAAATATTATCTTCTCAAATTTGTCAACAAATTTACTTTACAGTTCCTGTATAAAAGAATTACGTGCTCAACTTCTTCTCTTTTATTTTACTATAAAAAATTACCTTCATAGTGTAATGAATAATGGATTACTTTTTAAGAAATCATTCGATTATTACTTATTTTCCTTCTATAGGCCATTATACATTGACTACTTTATTTTGACAATAATTTAAAATATTTCAAATATATTACAACTAATTATATATAATAAATATATAAAATGAATATATATATTTATATATATAATTACATATATATATATAATACACATTCTTCCTCCAAAATTCACATTAACAATTTTAATGTTTGAGAAAATTAAAGCTATCATTTGCTTTAGTTTAAAAATGATACTTTTGTTCTGTTGCCAGGCTGGAGTGCAGTCGTGCGATCTCTGCTCACTGCAACCTCCGCCTCCGGGGTTCAAGCCATTCTCCTGCCTCAGCCTCCGGAGTAGCTGGGATTACAGGCGCCCGCCACCACGCCCGGCTAACTTTTGTATTTTTAGTAGAGACGGGGTTTCACTGTGTTGGCCAGGATGGTCTCGAACTCTTGACCTCGTGATCCGCCCGCCTCTGCCTCCCAAAGTGCTGGGATTACAGGTGTGAGCCACTACGCCCGGTCGTTCAATTTTATCAATATTCCCAAATGTTTACTATTATTTCATGATTAATCATTTACATAATTTTTCTTTCTCTCTCCCATATTGCTTTGCTAAATTAACTGAAAACATAACAGAGGCGCCCTCCCGGGGGCATGGGTAGCCGGTGCCCACCTGCCCGCGGACAGGGGAGCCTGGGCGCCTGCGAGCAGGGGACGCCAGGCGGTGGGACCAGGCTGAGGAAGCGCGGGCTGGTGTTCACGAGGTGCAACCCGCGGGGACCCAGTCGCACTTCCGGTGTGAGCAGCGGCCCAGCCCTGTCACCCCTCCCCTTCCCTCCTTCTCTGAACCCGCCCATTGTGGGTAGGACACTCAGCCGTCACTGCCTGCTCTGTTGGCCGCTACCTGCAGCAAGATAGGGCAGCCATCGCCTGGCGAAGACAAGGAGAAGGTGGCCGCGGGAGCTGAGGCCCCCGCCGCTGCTGGAGCAACAGGTGATTGGGCTTCTACATAGTTAGGAGGAGCACCAAAGCGATGGGAGGTTTTGTCAGCCACACCTACAACTATAAAAGATGAAGCTGGTAATCTGGTACAGATTCCAAATGCTGCCACTTCAAATCCCCTTCAGAATTTGCAGAATCAACAAACGTTTTCAGATGCACCATGATCAGGTTCGTCAAATGGTACAGTGTCCAATGTTCAATATTAAGTAATACCACAGATTCAGTCAATAGATGATCAGCAGGTTCAAACTGGGTTCACAGGCTCTTCAGATAATGGGGGTATAAATCAATAAGGCAGTCAAATTCAGATCATTCCTGCCTCTAATCAAACCTTACTTGCCTCTGGAACACCTGCTAACATCCAGAATCTCCTACCACGGACTGGTCAAGTCCAGGTTCAGGGAGTTGCAATTGGTGGTTCATCTTTTGCTGGTCCAACCCAAGTGGTTGCTAATGTGCCCTTTGGTCTGCCTGGAAATACTACATTTGTACCAATCAATAGTGCCGATCTAGATTTTTTGGGACTCTCGGGCAGTTCTCACACAATGACTACAGGCATTAATGCCTATGGACATTTGATAAACACAGGACAAGGTACAGATAGTTCAGACAAATCAGAAAAGACTGGTGAGAGAGTTTCCCCTGATATTAAGCTAATACTGATACAGATTTATTTGTGCCAACATCTTCATCACAGTTGGCTGTTAAGATAAATAGTACAGGTATATTACAACAAAACACAAATAGCTTGACTACTTCTGTGGGCAAGTCCATTTTCTTCAGATCTTCAGGGAAATTATATCCAGTCATCTGTTTCTGAAGAGACACGGACACAGAATATTCAGGTTTCTCCAGCACAGCCTGTTGTACAACATCTACAACTTCAGAAGTCTTGGCCGCCAACCAGTGAAGCCCAAATTGTGCAAGGTATTACACCACAGACAATCCATAGTGTGCAAGCCAGTGGTCAAAATATATCACAACACGCTTCGCAAAATCTTCAGCTGCAGCTGAATCTTGGAAACATTTTAATTTGGTCACAGACAGTGACCCCTTCTGGATAAACAACTTGGCGAACATTTCAAGTACAAGGGGTCCAGAACTTGCAGAATTTGCAAATACAGAAAATTGTTGCCCAACAACTTTGACGCCTGTTCAAACACTCACACTTGGTCAATTTGAGGTAGGTGGAGCCTTCACTTCAACTCCAGTTAGTCTAAACACTGGTCAGTTGTCAAATCTACAGACAGTTATGGTAAACTCTAGAGATTCTACTGGTATACAGCTACATCCAGGAGAGAATGCTGACAGTCCTGTAGATACTAGGATGATGGAAGAAGAACCTGATCCTGAAGAGTGGCACAACTGTGTTGTGACCAAACACAGTTAAGAGTACACGTGGTAGATGAGGAAGGGAACCAACAACATCAAGAAGGAAAAGGACTTCGGAGGATAGCTTGCACCTGTCCCAATTGTAAAGAAGGTGGTGGGAGAGGTACCAATCTTGGGAAAACAGAAGCAACACATTTGTTGTATACCGGGGTGTGGTAAAGTCTATGGGAAGACCTCACTTCTGAGAGCTCATTTGCATTGGCATTCTGGAGAACATCCTTTTGTTTGTAACTGGATGTACTGTGGTAAAAAATTTACTCGAAATGAATTACAGAGGCTCAGAAGAACACACACAGGTGAGAAGAAGTTTGTTTGTTCAGAATGTTCAAAATGCTTTGTGAGAAGTGACTATCTTGCCAAACATACTAAAACACAGCAGAATATAAAAGGTATTCACTCTAGCACTACAGTGCCGGCATCTGTGGAAGCTGTGCGAAATGATACTTTGATTACTGCAGGAGGAACAACACTTACCCTTGCAAATATTCAACAAGGTTCTGTTTCAGGTTCTGTTAATACCTCCACCACCAGCAATCAAGATATCCTTACCAACATTGAAATACCTTTACGACTTGTCACAGTTTCTGGAAATGAGACAATGGAGTAAATATTACACAAATACCTATTTGTTGTGGTTATATTTATACAGTACTGAGAAGAATATTGTTCCTAAGTTCTTAGATATCTTTGTATTGATATGCAGAAATTTTTGAATTGACAGTAACTTGGTTATATATAAAGAGAAAATTGAATTTAACAATGTGAATGGTAGTCTAACCAAATGCATCAATCCTGTGTGGTTTAGTGTAAAAATGAGAACATGTTAGTATTTATCTATTGTAAGATAAAGCTGGGTGAAAGAAATCATGGTACGACAAAAATTTTGTAATTTTCTTGATGACTGGAATTTTTATTATGCATAACTGACAAATCAAGTGTCCAGGCAAATATTACGTACTGTAAGTTTTACTTAGCTTATGGTTTGTCATTTTGAAGCTAATTATTTTAATTAAGTTAACTACGTACAAATTTTAAGAATTACTCTTGTAAGATTTTGAAAACTGCATTTGAATATGGAACTCTAGAGATAGTCACCTTTTAAATCCTACATAAGATTTTGTTGAAAAGTCATGTTTAAGATTTAATTTGCCAAAACAATGTCTTGTTAATATTCTTTCAATAACAAAGTTGAGCAATATAACCAATGTTTAAGAAACTTTAAAATGTATAGCTTGAGGCATTTGGATGGTAAGAAAATGTTATCGTGAATTATCCCTTTTCTTGAATATTGGAGAACCAAAACAATAAGTTGTATTGCATCTTAGCAGTGATTTTTATCCATTCTTGTTTCCAAAAACGGTATGTCTGCCAGCGCCTTAAAAGTCTTCATGTAAATTACCAGTAAAGTATAACATATGCAAACATAACAAAATCATTTCCATAGTGACGATACTCCAACCACATGGATATTAGTCATAGCAAAACTAGAGGCTTTATCATTTTTTTAAGGCTTCTTTTTTTTTTTCAGTCAGTTTGACCTTAAATATCAATCATTTTTCTTTTTTGCTTCTTCTCTTAAAATTTATATGTATCCAGTACATTTAATTGAGAAACGTATGTTTTTTTATTGTGCTGTATTTTCTTTTTATTTTTGTATTATTGTTTATATTTTCAATTTTAAAAATGTACAAAATAAAGTTACATTGCTGGTCTTGGAAGAGCTATACAATTTTCCCAAATGTATACCTGTAACTGTAGCAGTTCAACTATCGCAAAAATTTGGAATTCTGTTCATTTGTTATTCTTAAAACCATCTTAAATTTGAAGACTACTTTAATTTATGTTTAAAGTGTATTATAACAGTGTGGTAGTTAATAAAACACTATTCTTTTTCTTTTGAAAAAAATAACAGAGGGATATGGAATCCAATATTTATTTTAATTGTGTACTTTTCTGGTATTCAGCAATACATATGCTTTATATAGGTCAAGGCAGTTTGCAAAAACTAGACCAGACGTTCACCACATGAGAAAAAGGCAGGATAATTTTATATTGTTTTAGAAATATACTTTATGGAATACCCTATTGAATCTAAGCATCAGTGGCTACTGCTGCTTCTTAAATTTTCATGCCATGCATTTAAAATATATTTCCTTTTTTAGTGTTCCAGTAGTTGATAAAAGATCCAATGAAATGAAACTAGGTTGGGTATCAAAAATTTAAAAGTTTTATTGACAGAATGGTATCATTCTACAATATATAATTTCCCCATTGAATCTGATAGTGATTTTTAAAATCTTATTTGAAGTACTACAGTGTACAAATAAATTCTAGTGACTTTTTTCATTGAGAGTAAAATCACGCTATTGGATAGATTATTATTATTATTTTTTTTGAAGTGGAGTCTTGCTCTGTCACTAGGCTAGAGTGCAGTGTTGTGATCTTGGCCCACTATAATCTCCACCTCCCGGGTTCAAGCAATTCCCCTGCCTCAGCCTCCTGAGTAGCTAGGACTACAGGTGCACACCACCACACCCAGCTAATTTTTGTATTTTAGTAGAGACGGGATTTAACCTTGTTGGCCAGGATGGTCTCGATCTCCTGACCTTGTGATCTGCCTACCAGCTTTTATTATTATATAAGTGAATAAATTAAATCCAAGGATTTTAAAAAATTTGTAGATGCCAGTATACACTAGGTTACATGTACATTTCTATACATCAGTTATATATGTTACACCCATCATTTGAGTCTCATATTTAATCTTTAGATGCTTCATTCTTTGAGATGTTTGAAATATGAAGGAGAATAGATAATGCCGTTAAATGATTAAATTAGTCATAACTACTGAAATATTTGTGTATAACTTGAGCGTAATTTGCAACTCACATATGTGTTTTGCCAAAATCCCTTGGTAAAATATATTTTAACTAGGATCAGAATAGAGGAATCAGGGCTTGGATAAGATGAGACCATTAAGGTGCAAAGTTTAAGGCACAAGATTCAACAGAATGCAAAAACATCTGTCATCAAAATAATGACTTTTCAGAGGAGGAGTTGACCAGATGTCTCCAATCTGGACTTGGCCTCTCAGTCTGTTGTGTAGATGTGTGTTGATTACATGGGATTGGGCAATACAGACAGGGCTTAATATTCAGTAAAGAGACTGAACATTAGAATGAATCTAGATATAGGCTTTTGAGGTGGTGCATCTGTGCAAGGTGGGAGAGTTGGTCAGGACCTTGAGGGGAGGCAGAAACAGAATGCCTGTACAATGTATCTTACTGATACTGTTCTAAATAAAGAAAAAGACGATAACCTTACTCGATAAGATGATAACCACATCCTTGAGAAAGAAGTGCACTCTTTAGGTGAGTACTTCTCTGATAACAGAGAGTGTAAACCTAAGTTAATTGTCAGCCTGTATGAAGTTGCTCTTGTCAAATTTTATGATTCATTAGACCTGAAAAGACAGCCTTTAGACAGCAAAGAGAAAATGAAACTAGTGTTGAATTATTGAACATACCTAATTAAGCAGTCTACCAGTTGTTGGACATTTAGGTCATTCCAGGTTTTCCTTGCTATAAACAGCCTAAGGATGAGAGAACCAAAAGCTTAACTCAAATACAATCAGAAGGAAAATTCTTTCCGTTGAAGGAATTAACATTTTTATCTCCATCATTATATGTAACAAATTTTAATTCTATATCAAAAATGGAAAATTGGAGTTCTTTACTGATGATGGCAAAGAACAAAAGACAACATTCCCTTATGATTCAGAGTGATACTCTAATCTGAAAAGGGAAGGAGAATCCCCTAAAAATGGGTGCAGGGATCCATACTCTCCCTTTCTCTCCTCTTGTTCATTTTCCTTCTTGCCCTGCTCTGCCTAAGGCAGAGTCAGGGGACGTGTGTGTTCCCCACAGAGACTTGCACCAGGCTGCCATCTGGCCCTGGCCCTGACCCTGGCACAGTGGGCACTAACTATCCTCAGTCAGCAGATCTGGCATCTCCTTGGCAGATGTCCCCTCAGTTCATGTGCGATATTTAATGATGTGAACCTCACTTTTCTTCTGAAATTGCACCCATCTCTTCTGGCTTCTAGGATAACTCTTTCTAAGACCATTCTCTGTTCTTCCCATCATCAAATGCTGCTGTTCACCACGGTGCTTTCCCTCACTTTCTTGACAGCTTTTCCAGGGGAAATTCCACCATTCATAGGGCCAAACCTTAGCCACGTGATGATGACTCCCACTGAATTCTCTATAGAGTTCCAGGACACAAATTTCAGTTTCTAATTGTGTGTTCTCCATCTTGCATTTACAAAATTTAAATACATTCCCTTCTCTCCTGATTCCACTGAAAAGAAAAAAAAATTGATCCCTTTGCCAAGTTCTTTCAATTAATGTTCTATTATCCCATTCATTCAGGTTTGAACTCTCATAGCCATCTTTAACTCTTCTTTATTCCTATATCTAATCAGCCACCATCTCCTGTCAGTTCTGTTTCCAAAAAAGGGTTACATTTTGATTATTTGAGGCTGAATTATACACGGTTGAGGCTGAGCAGTGAGCTCTCCAGCTGAGAGCATTTGTTGGGCAACCGACAAGTGGAGAAGCAAGAAGCCTGAAAGCAGAAGAGCTGCCTTTGATATAAGCAGGGAAGAGAGATCAGAACTCTGCTTGGCCTCCTTTTCTCAGCCTCCTGCCTCCACCCCAAGTTACATATATCCCCAAAGCTCAACCCATTCCCAGAGTGAATGATCAGCATTCATCCACTAACCGGAAGCACGTCCCAGCTCTCTTCTGTGCCCCCCCATTAGAAAATCAAAAGCTGACTGTGGCTTTGATTTAGTTGGAATTAGGAATTAATATCTTCTTCGTCACTACCAACTTCTCCCAGTTAATGGAATAGGAATGGTAATTCTAGAATCTTTTATCTCCTTTCTCACTACTATAGCTCCTATTCAAATTTTCAGTATCTCACGTCTAGATGATTGTAGAAATAGCCTACTGGTCTTCTCTGCTTGGAGTCACATTCCAATTCAGCTCTCACTTTGCATTATTCTAACATACATCCTTGGTCATATTGTTTCTCCATCAACAGCTTCAGTGGTCAAGTACTGAACATTGCTTATATATCATTTACATTGCTAGTATTCCTGCTATAACAAGTTCTTACTTATTCAGAATTGGTTTAAAATGTAGTACAAAACACACACAAACTGACAGTAACCTAAGTGCCACCAATAAGGAATTGCTGAATAAATTCTAGTACATCCGTGACATAGGATAATAGGAAGTCATCCATGATATGGAATAATAAGAAGTCATTTGAAAGAACGAGATGATAGCATAAAAATATATCTACCATATATCTCCTTGTTTTTATGTTTTGTAGGCAAACAAAAATTTAGGAAGAACACACACCAAAGAGTTATACCTGTAGCTGCCTGAGGATTGAGATTAAGAGGAAAAGAAGGCTTCTATGTTTATTTTGCAATTGTTTTATAAGCATCTGTGTTCTTAAAATGTGTTACAGCATGCAGGTATTATTGTTAAATACCTAAAGCCAATAAAGGTTTATAAATGCATTTGTTATCTGAGAGCTTCATTTAGAAATTGTTATCATTATATTTTTATTTGGGGTACATTAACACGTGTATGTATAAACCTAAAATGTAATAATATAATGTACTCACTAGACTATGCTCATTAAAGGCAGGGTTTATATAGTCAAAAATAAATAAATAAAAGGCGACAATAATATTGCAAGAGTTTGGCATGTCTAAAGGGGCCTGCAGAAATACTTAGATTTGAATCTCAAGTTTAGAAAGCCCTGAACCCCATATTGAGACCATGTGGGGACTTGCTCAATTAGGAGAGGCCATCTCACTTGTGTGTCATTGAGGCAAAGATGGCCTCAAAAGCGTCCAGACTGTGCAGTTACACTGTGCTGCATGCCCAGCAGTGCCACATGCTTGATTTAAAGCTCTGCTGTCACTGTCTTGACATTCTTATTGGATCTGAACAAGGAGCCCCACGTTTTTCTTTTGCATTGTGCACTACACATTACATAAGTGGTCCTGCTTAGAGATGGGATGTGGTACCTGTGCAGGAAGGTGAAATAGGAAGGATGATTTTCTAAACATGCAGCAAAAATGGAATAATACTAAGTGATACCTCATGCTATTGAAATTAATAGTGTGAGAAAATACATTTAAAGTTTTGAAGGTAATTTTTATTGTTTGAGAGCAACATCCTTTGAGATGTGGTGAAGGTGATAATGTAGTCAAGTGTATATTCACCTGCAGATCATACATTAAGATATGAGGCCATGCAACATAGTTAAAACGGAATATGGAATTAGATGATATTTCTCTAAAATATTAGCTCAAACACTTACATGCTTCACGACCTTAGGCAAGTTCTATGTTTCCTCTTGCTCCATTGAAAAATTGGGTACTAATGCCCATTTATAAGGCAGCAAACAGGTAGTCATCAAAAATGTGTCCTATGATGTTGGACTCATTAAGTGTCTTAAATTATTTATTTTTTTCTAACATTAAGCAGAAGTAGATTTTAAGCCCAAATACAGATTACTGGCTTCATTGAAAAGAGAGAAATTTTGGCAAAATTGCGCCAGCAGGACAGGAATCCCCTGAAGCTAATGCTTGCTTGCTTTACAGAAGATTGTCTCCTCCACTTTGAAACTTCTCCAACATTCCATATTACTTCCCCTGCCCTCTTCATCCAGGTGCCGGGTTATTGTAGACATCTATGTTTTATTCCTGACCCACTTTAGAGGGTTTGGGAGAGAATTAACTAGATAGCAAAAGGGACACGCTCGGCACATATTTAATGCTAAACAAAGGAAAACAGAGAAAACTGTGAAGGTAATGCTGCTGCTGCTGCAGCTATTTGATAATGATATCCTGCTTGGCTAATATTACATAATCTTCATAACAACTCTAAGAATTAGACACTAATAGTATCTCCTTTGTAACAATATGTAAAACAATTTTTAAAAGAGGTGATAACGAGTTTTTAAAAAGATCATATATAACTTTCCCAAACCCACAGAGTTAGTAAGTGCCAGAGTTAAGATGAAAACTGAGGAAGTCTGATTTGAGAGTTTTTCATGCAAGTTCTGCTGTTATTACCTCTACTCTAATTTAGTAGTTATGGATGTATAATTTCAAATTCTGCACAATGGTAAAATATTCTAATTTTAAATGAGTATGAAGCTGAGTCTTATTAATTTAAGGCAAACAAATAAGTTCAAATGCAAGGTTATTCATTATTGAATACTTAATTTTTATTCCACATAATTTATATGCAAATTATAGGCAAAAATGTATGTTATTGAAGAGAGGTGAGAGAATATCCAGTTTAAACCCCAGAATTCTTAATATGCATATATCTCAGATGATCATAATAGTTTCATAGAGCTTTTGCATATAATTGTGCATAAAAATGCCACAAGTAGTTTATTGCAGGTTCTGTTAAACTAATTTTCAATAATTGTTCTGTTCCTACTTCTAATATTTCTCTTGATGGCACACCTTCCGCTGCTGTCTTTCATTATGATTAAAGAAATAGTTTTAATTATAATTTTAATCTGCTTTAATATAAGACTCCATGCCAACCTATTAAAAACTTGTTAACAAATACAGATAATAATGGAGGAAATATTTGCCAAATTTAATGTAAAAAGTTTAAGCAGTGAAAGCTTAATAGCCTGATACAGAATGGAAACCATAGTATTTTTGTATGCAGCAATATTAAAGTAATCCTCAAAATCATAACAAGCTGGTCTCTATGATTTGCTTACTTCCTGCATGAGCTGATTGTTTTCATCAATGTCAATAGTGCTATGGCCAAAATACTGTAGCAATGCAAGTGTCTCAGTTTTCTCTGCATTGTCTTGATGTTTCTATTTGTTCTTTTCCCTTTGGTATCCGATTGTCAGATAGCAGGAATGATACTCATTGTTGGATTCTTATCGTATCATGTGGTGAGGTCAAAGTCAATCAATACATTGTATCTTGACTACCTCAAAGGATTTCAGCTTTAATTAGCACATTCATAATTTTAAAGAATTGAAGCATTAGCAAGTTCATAGTAGTGATCAAGAAATATAGGCAAACAATTTGACCTTGATGATACCACAGAAAATTAAAATAATAACAAAGTTTAATCAAGGCCAAAGGAGAATATTGGGACTTCAGAGTTCAGTATAGTCTTATTTACAACATATCGCAGTAGTGATTGCACATGCAGTAAAAGCGTTTGGTTTTTTTTCCCCTTGCATAAGGAAAGGAAGATATATTTTTTTCATGAATACATTTTAATGCAAAAATCCTGTTGGACATAGTCTTGTAATTGATTACTTTACTTACTGAAGTATTAGCACATAATTCTGGATTAACAGTGAAACTCCAAACTAGTTTTATATGTATTGACACATTAATGTAGTGTTTCTCTTGTCTCTTTTTAACAACTAATGCCTTAATCAACCCAAGCTATGGAAAACAAAAGACACTATATTCAAATATAAGGGGTGTTGCCAACGTGTGAAAACAATAATTGGCTAATTCTTCAATGGGAAAACTTTTGATAGAGAAGAAGTATCAGAACCAACCAAATAATAAACATGAAAACAACTGTGCGGTTTATTTTTCTGCTTAAAATTTTTGTTATAGAAAGGTTTAAATCAGAGTTTTCAGCCAGAATAAACTTGAATCATCTCCCTATCCTTTGTTTTCTTCATTTTGTACCATTAAATGCAATGGGGCCCACTACCCTTACTGTAGCTACTATTCTAGAATAAGAACACAAGAAACAAGAAGCAACCTTTAATGGGTTCTTGTGTCCTAGGAATTGATAAAAATAATCAGTCAGCTGCTGATTGTCTTGACTTTTTTCCTTCTGATATTGGCAAGTTTGCTTTGATTTGGCCTTTTCTCGCATCAGAGACTCACATTTGAGCACTGGCAATGGAGAGCGGGAGGGCAAATGTTGGCAAAGAAGACCCCCAGTGTCTGCTGTGGTTTTAGGCCTGCCAAGCCCATTGGGATTAGAGAGCCTTTCTCATGGTACTGCCTGAGTTACTACAGTTCTGGGTTAGACTGAGAAACAACTCCATGTTAAATAGAAAAGTAATGTCATTTATTTTAGCATCTCTGGTGTCTGTTTTTTCCTTAGTTTTACTCCTGTTGAAATGGTAATCATGCTTCTGAATTCCATGGCTAAATATCACATCAATATTTACTCTTCTTTCATTACTACTTTGTAATGGGTTAAATAAATTATGATATCTTGAAATTAACCAATTAAATGAGTAGTTTTTGCATGCAATGGTCAAAATAAGATCCTCTGTTTTAGTACTAGAGTGATACTATATTACTCATCAGAATCACACAAAATAATAAGATCAAGTATTTTCCCTTACACACAGGCAAAAAATTTGGAAAACTGTTACAATTTAAATGCACTCTAATATATTCTAGTGTTGAGGGATATCGGAGTGATAGAAATATTACTTTATGCACAATACACAGAAACAAAAAACAGATACATTTTGTAGTAGTTAAAATTTACCTGTCATTCTGCAAGTAATTAAATCAACAAAGAAGAACTATTTTTATTTGTTTCAGGGTCACAATTTTGATTTTGTCAATGAAGAGACAAACTCTGTAAAATATTTAAAAAGACTTACTCTGAGTGAAATGTGAGCAATCATGGCCTGTGCACAGCCCTCAGGAGACGCTGAGAACATGTGCCCAAGCTGGTCTGGGTGCAGCTTGGTTTTATGCATTTTAGGGACACATGAGACTTCAATCAAATACATTTAAGGAATACATTGGTTAAGTCCAGAAAGGTGGGACAACTTGAAGTGGGCTTATAGGTACTCCAGTTTACAAGTAGATCTAAAAATTTTCTGGTTGACAATTGGTTGAGTTTATCAAAAGACATGGGATTAACAGAAAGGAATGTCTGGGTTAAGATAAGAGGTTGTGGAGAAATTTTAATCGTGCAGATGACACCTCCAGGTAACAGGCTTCAGAGAGAATAGATTGTAAATGGTTGTTAATGCTCCTTAAAGGTCTGTGTTGTTGTTAGTGCTGGAGAGGTATGATGAGGCATATCTGACCCCCACTTCCTGTCATGGCCTCAAAACTCTCAGGTTAGATTTTAAAAGAGTACCCTGGCCAAGAGGAGAAAGTCCATTCAGATGGTTCGGGGGGCCTTAGAATTTCATTTTGGGTTTACAATTTCCATACACCTTTGGCTTTTAAAAGTAATGAACCATGTGTCAAAGAAATAAGAAAACATTGACTTGAAGAAGGGGTAACAACATAATTGGTTTCTAGATATCCAGAATTAAAATATTAAAATTTAAAAACAATATATGACTGTGTTACCTGTGGGAGAGATCAGAGTTACCCTGAGTTACCAGCAGCATATCTGCATGGGTCTGCAGCAACTTCTGTCCTTACCTCCTCAGAAGAAAGAATTTGACTGAAGTGTATAAAGCAGAAAAATACGAGTTTCATAGCAGGAGTGGAAGTTTATTTAAAAAGGCTTCAGAACAGGAAAGAAAGGAAAGATCACTTGGAAGATATCCAAGAGGGCCCCTGAAGGTCAAAGAGAGAAACAAAAGGGTGTTTATCATTGATCATAGGGCTTCATAGGCTTGCCTCTTTCCCATGATTCTTCCCTTATGGTGGGCTTCCCGCATGCACAGTGCCTTCCTTATCCTTGGGAAATGAGCACGCTCAGTATGTTTAGGATGTTTATGCATATCCATTTGAGGCTTTCTTCCCTTTTCCTGGTGGAGTGTACCCGGAAGCTCATATTTCACCATTTTGTCTCTTAGTGTGCATGCTCAGTTTCTTCTCCCTGGTGTCTGCATTCAATTAACATTTTTAATGTTAATAGCTGTTAATCATCAGGAGACAGCCTCTCCCAGGAATTCTGGATGGGCTGCTGAATTATCATTTTTAGAGAGGCAGCGTGATAATTGTCAATCACCTGACATTCCTATTGAGTCAGAGGAGAGCCCTCTCTTACCCTGCTCATGCCTATCTGACTACCTGTAACAACTGGGCATTAAGTTGACTGTTAGGACCTTATTTATTCACTTATTTTTTAGGACCTTATTATTCAATTATTTATTTAGATGTCACTTTTTTTTTTTTTTTTTTTTGAGACAGTCTTACTCTGTTTCCCAGGCTGGAGTACAGTGGTGTGCTCTTGGCTAATGCAACCTCCACCTCCCGGGTCCTAGTGATTCTCCTGCCTCAGCTTCCCCAGTAGCTGGGGTTATAGGTGCACACCAACATGCCTGGCCATATATATATATATATATATATATATATGTATATATGCAGAGATGGGGTTTCACCATGTTGACCAGGCTGGGATTACAATCATGAGCCATCCAACCTGGCCAGATGTTACTTTCTAAATCATATTATTAGGATTACATTGAGTTATTAGATTACATTTGTAAAATTAACTACTTAACAATATTGGATCTTTCAATCCATGATCATTGTATATATCTTCAATTTTAAGAGTGTCTTTGTTTCTTGTATCAACATTTTATAGTTTTCAGTGTGATGATCCTGGTCATATTTTGTTACATTAATTTCTAAATATTTAAAAGTAATATTTGATGCTATTGTAATTGATTTTTATTTTTATTTTCAATTATTTTCTGCTAGTAAGTAAGTATGAAATTTGGGCCTGTATATTAATCTCATAGTCCACTACTTTTTCCAATTAACATATTAGTTCTCATAACTGTTTTGCAAATTTTTAAAGATTTTGTATGGACAGAATCATGTCATTTGCAAATACAGAGAGTTTTCCTTCTTCCTCTTTGATGTTTACATACTTTATTTATTTTTATTTTTATTTTTCTGACTAGAAACTACAGAACAAAGCTGAACAGAATTGGTGAGAGCCTGCACCAATATCTTGTGCTTGATCTGAGAGGGAAAGAAGTGAACCGTTTATTGTTGACTATGTGCTACAAATTGTTCATAGATATTGCTAGATAAAGAAAGTTCTATTCCTAGTTTGCTGAGATTTTTAAAAATCATGAATGGATGGTATTTTCAAATTATTTGTATGCATCTATTAAAATGATTGTATGGGTTATACTTTATTTTGGTATAATGGTGAAATGCTCTGATTCCATTTTGTATGTCAAATTGATCTGAATTTCTAAGAAAAACCTTAGTGTGTTTTAATATAGGGTTCTTTTTATGTATATCTGGGTTAGATTTGCTAATATCCTGTTCAGTATTTCTGAATCTGTATTCACAAGCAAAATTGCTCTGTATTTTTGTCTCTATCAGATTTTGTTACTAGGGTTATGATGAACTAATAAAACAAGTTAGGAAGTTATTTTTCTAGTTCCTGAATAGTTTCATATATTATTTCTGTATTTTCTAAAAGGAATTGTATAAGAATTATGACAATTCTTTATTAACGATCTGACAGAATTTAAGTAGAAAGCAATGTAGTTCTGAAGTAACATTTTTTAGAAAAAAAAATTTTTGATAAATTTATTTAATGTGTGTATTTGTAGGAATGGTGTGTTTATGTGTGTGCACATTTATGCACACGTGTGGCTATATAGATGGTCCATGACTTACAAGGGTATAACTTATGATTTTTCAACTTTATGATGGTGAGAAAGCAATGTGCATTTAGTAGAAACTGTACTTTACCTCCTATATGACCATCCTGTTCTTCACTTTCAGTATAGTATTTAATAAGTTACATAAGATATTCAGCACTTTATTATAAGATAGGTTTTGTGGTAGATAATTTTGCCCATCTGTCGGCTAATGTAAGTGTTCTAACCATGTAAAGGTAGGCTAGGCTGAGCTATGACGTTTGGTAGGTGATATAGTCTGGCTCTGTGTCCCCACCCAAATCTCATCTTGAATTTGTAATCTGAATTGTGATTCCCATGTGTTAGGGGAGGAACCTTGTGGGAGGTGATTAGATTATCGAGTTGTTTCCCCCATGCTGTTCTAGTGACAGTGAGTGAGTTCTCATGAGATCTGATAGTTTTATAAGGGGCCTTCACTCTGCACTTCTCTCTTGTCATGTGAAGAAGGAAATGTTTGTTTCTCTTTCCACCATGATTGTTAATTTCCTGAGGCCTCCCCAGCTATGCAGAACTGTGAGTTAACTAAACCTCTTTCCTTTATAAATTACGCAGTCTTGGGTATTTATTCATAGCAACATGAGAAGAGACTCATACAGTAGGTTAGGAATATTAAACGCATTTTCATCTTGTGATATTTTTAATTTAGAATGGGTTTATTGACAATTAGCACCATCATAAGTTGAGGACCATTAGTATAGAGATTGTTTTTTCCTTCCTGCATAATTTTTGATAAATTATATATTTTAAAAGTGTGCATGTCATCTAATTTGCTAGATTACTGTCATAACTTTATCCATAATACTGTATCACTTTCAACTTCTGTAGAAACTGTAGTGATTAACCTTCTTTCATTTCCAATATTGATAAATATGTTGTTTTCTGTCTATTTGTTGTTTAGTATATCAATTTTGTTAATTACTGTAAAAATTGTTTTGTTGTTTATAGATTATTTGCTTTTTTATATTTTGCTGATTTTCCCTTTTATGTTATAATTTGCCTTTTATAACTTAGTTTGCTGTCTCTTTTCATACCTTTTAAAGTGAAAGCTAGGATCATTGAAATTTAGATATACAGTTATTTCTAAAATAAGCATTTAAAGCTGTACTTTGTCCTTTATACAATTCTCTTCTTGCATACCGCCATTTTTTTTTGTTATATTTCAATTAATGTTTATTTCACTTTAGTTCTATTTATCACTCAAATCATCTACCTTTTTACTTTTTTGCAGTTTCTCTATCACTTGATAACTAACTGGTTTTTAGTCAATTTTTGCTTAATATATTTTGAAATAGTATTACTAGGAGCATACTCATTTATAGTTGTCTTTTTATTCAATTTATTTTGGTATCATTGTGAAATATCCTTATTAATTTCTGATAATTTTTTTTGATATTAATATTCCACTCTACCTTTCTAATATTTATTGTTTGCATGTTTAATCTTTTTCTAACTAGTTATTTTTCAAATGTCTGTCTCTTTATATTAAATAGCCTCTGTTATTGACAGCGTACAGTTGAGTTTCACTGTTTTGTACATTCAGATAACATCGAACATTTTATTCCAGTGTATAACGCAGTAATGAGACAGGAGGCAGTTGGGGGCTGCTTAGGTAGATAGAGAAGGAGGGTCTTGGGAAAAGAACATAGATGGGCAATGTTCACAGGAACAACCATGGGACAATTCCTACAGTACCTACCATCCCCTTGTGCCAGGACATTTCTCAGAAGAGACTGTCCCAACTTAGGCACAGGCGCAATAAATGAACCTAAATGTCCTTAACTTAACCCAGCTTATTATGTCAAAAACATGACAATAACATTGTGGTTTTAACCCCCACCATGGGTTTTGATTAGGCAAAATAACCAAAATGTAGTCACTCTGGCCAATTATAGGCTTGCACAAATACAACACCCCTAGGAGGGACTTTGCCCCTCTCACTGAGGCAAAATCCACAGAAAACTACCTAGCTTCTGCCACAGAAAAGACCCAGAAAATCAGTCCCTTGTCTGGCAACCTGCCTTCAGGCCCCTTCTTTTTGCTGATAATTTTCCTTTTGCCTAATAAATCCTACTCTACTCACTCTCCAGTGTCCATGTGCTGTATTTTTCTTGGTTATGGGACAAGAACTTGGACCTAGCTAAACTAGGGACTAAGTAGACTGTAACAGTGATATTTACTGTAATTTTTCATATAATTGGATTTAGTTATACCTAAAAAATTTTTTTGTCCCTTATGTTTTTATTCTTATATATCTCTTTTCCTGTGTCATCAGAAATTCCTTTAAAATATTTTATTAGCTTTCAATCTATATTTCTTTGCATTGTTTTTAATGTTTAGTCTGGAATTTGTATCATGCAATCATTACTTTCACATTTTAATAGGGGTTCATATTGTACAACTTTTAAAAAAGGGAGCAAATGAAATACACAATCACAAACACACGCATATGATGTATATACATTCTCTTTCTCGATATATATACACATAAGAGATACACGTAAGTATATCTATGTATAAGTATATATATACTTATATAGATATATAGGTCTATGTAGATTTATATATTATTGATATAGATACCTACAGTTATATCTGTAGATACACCTATATAGATATATCTGTAGATATATCTATATACATATATCTGTAGATAGACATCTACAGATATATACAGCTACACCTATCTATAGATATCTATAGATCCATCTACTTATAGATGAACCTAAATGCCCTTAACTCAGGTTACTATAATGTAATTAACATGACAATAGCATTGTGGTTTTAGCCCCCACCGTGGGTTTATAGATGTAGCTATAGATATATCTATCTATGTATGATTTATTTTCCCCCTTCAAGTAACACATCCATTCTTGAAAAACGTATATATGTATAGATCTCTCTATATATAGATATAGATATAGATATATAGATTATAACTATAAACACACTATTAACAGAAGAAAAATGCTACTCCAAATATATAATAATTTTACTTTGAAATCAATTTCTATTTTAATTATATATTTTTTACAATTTTACTCACATAATTAGAATGATAGTTATAGATCTATACATTTTTCAAGAATGAGTGTGTTACATGAAGGGGGATAATAACTTTTTCTGTAATATATTGACTTCTTTTTATACACAGATATGCAGTTTCACGATTTATAGCAAGCTAGTAATATATGAGTAAAAATGTAAAAACTATCCAATTAAAATATAAATTGATTTCAAATAATATTATTATATATTTGGAGTAGCAGTTTTTTCTTCTGATAGTAGTGTGTTTCTAAAATTATAATTCTTTATTTGGGAGTATTTTGCTTGCCTATATTTAATTATTTTAATATTTTTATTAAACTTTATGAATATTTTATTAATTATCTTTAATTGTCCACATAATAGTGAATCAAGATTTTATAATATAACACCATTGTAACAAAACTGGATATACCAATAACTATTTTCTGATAGTAGCACGTTGATATAGTTTTTATATACATTATTATACAATGAAAATTCAAGTCAATTGCAAGTAGCCAAAGTTGAAAATCAAGTTTAAATTAATCAGACCTTTAATTAAACTTAGTGATCTTTGACTAGCAGCAGTTTTCTTAGCTGAGTGTTAAAAAATAAAACTCTAATAGAGAATTATTTTTTCAAGATGGAATCTAGCTGTGTTGACCAGGCTGGAGTGCAGTGATGTGATTACAGCTCACTGCAGCCTTAACCTGCCAAATTCATGCAATCTTCCCACCTCAGCCTCCTGTATAGTTCGGACCACAGGTGTATGCCACAATGCGCAGCTAATATTTATAGAAACTGAGTTTTGCCATGTTCCCAGACTGGTCTCAAACTCCTGGACTCAAACAATCCCCTTGTCTTGGCCTCCCAAAGTGCTGGGATTACTGGTGTAGGCAATGATGCTTGGCCTAATGGAGAGCATTTTTTTTTTCTGGACTATATAGCTTTCAATATAGTGACAGTAATAGATAAGTATAAAATAATCAATTTGATATAGGGGAGATTAGGTTACACATGGGAAGAATATGCAAAGTAGACTGAAGTAATAAGTATATTTTGTATTGTGTTTAAAATTTTGTGTAAGGAGATATGAATAGTTGAATAAATTACTTGTACAAATATTAATATCATGTCCTACATAATGAATTCTCAACAGATGCAGACATATTCCAAAGTGCCTCTGTCTTGATCTTAATAATTAGTGAGATTCTAGACTTCCACAGGTCAATTCTATAACTAGCCCATTATTTCTGTGGTTTTATTATTTTTTTAAATATAAATACATAAGACTTTTCTTTGTTTTGTAGATTATGAAAGAAAACTAGAGAAAATTCTTAATACAAATAAAAACAACAAAATGCATTTCTGTGTTTATATTTAACTTAATAGTCATTTCAAAAAATCTGTTATGATTTGTTTTAAAAATAAATTCAATGTGCAAACTAAAATAGTGCTTATTAATATAGTATTAATATCCAACAACACTGACACAACATGACATATTTTTCCTTAGGGATTATCCATTATTATTCTGAGATCCAATTTCCAATTTTTTTGTGTTTAAATTTTGAAACTGCTTGTGTTTCTTCTTGCTTTTCCTTGTTCATTTTGTTTTATTGATGTTTGTTAAGCATAACTTTTCTTCTTCTTACCTAGCAAACATCTTAAAATAACTTATATTCTCATCACTCAAATCAACATTAAAGTTATTTTATGAAATTCACATGCTATAGACCCATTTTGACCCTGGTCCTATTCATATAACATTTACAAGTCGTTTCTACAAAACAATTGCTAGGCCTTTACCCTGAAAAGAAAGTGATTTTTTTAGCAGCTAAAATAACAGACTTTGCCTTATGATTTCATTTCATCTTTTGTTTCTTAAATAAAACTGTACTATCCTATTTTCATAATTTTTTGATCAACCTATATAAGACAATGAGCATCAATTGACTAATTTTGCCTCTAGGATTTCCTTTATTATATGCTCAACAGAGACTATTTTATAGATAATTTCAACTCCAACGTTTTTTTTTTTTTTTTAAACTCTGCTTTATACCTCCTATACCAGTGAATCTCAGTCCTTCTGAAATAATGTCTCCTTGTAATTATAAAAACTTTGTAGTTTTATCTAGTGACATGAAATCCATGTGTTATAATGAAGGGATAATGAAACAAAAGGCCCTCATTTAATAATACCACAAGGCTAGCACTCTTACAATATATGTTATTATAATATATGTGGTATGTATTATTTTACAATATATTAATGATATCGATGTTTCAGGTATTGGGTATCTACATCTCCCACTGCATTCTTTGATCATCTTGAAACAGATATCTGTTATGAATAAATTGACTTCAGTTCTCAGAACATGACAGATAACTTTATTATTACTCATAGTTTTTATGTATTCCCCACCTACTTTTGTGTCTAGTGAATATCTACTCATGCTTAAATATTATGCTCAAGGGCAGCTCTCTTTATATTTTATTTAAATCCCAGATAGATTTTAGTACCACGTTATTTTTTTATTTCTCCTGGATTTTACACAGTGGGGTTCTGAATAGCCAGTAACTATCACCTTTAAATTCTTTCTGCCATTCGCAAATATCTGAGAACAAACACATGAAAAAGATACAGAAGAGAGAAGATAAGTTTTAATACTAATTGAGCAGATTAGAGTCATAGCTTTGGATATACAGCTGGCTAGTATTTCCGTTCCTTCTCTCAAAGGGTTGCTGACACAGCTGGACATACACAATGACCTTGTGAGGGAGCGTCACCAAGGTGAAATTGACACAAAGGGTGAACCAATATATTCTACGCTATTTGCAGGCAGCTGGGTCTAAAAGAGAGAAATCTCTGAGGAGTTAGGTCAAACACACACCTTTTCATTTCCAAACCCAATAATCAGGTAAGTCAAAATGGAGAAAGAAATGCTGAGTCAGAAAGACGCCAGTGAAAAATAAAAAAAGTGAGGAAAGAGGAATATATGTTCATCCTATAATTTCATGCCATTGATAAGATGGAGAGAGAATTTAGATAAAGAGAGGGTTATGATCAACTTTCTCCAAGATACATAGCTTAAAAATGCAGCAGTCCTTCAGCCAGTAGGAGAACAGAGTAGAGTTGACCTTGGCCCGCTGACATGGGCAGAATGAGGCAACTCCTGCCACATTTTATCATTTCATCCTTGCATCCTACATTGGGGTCATTATGTGCTTTTAATGAAAGCCATGGCTAAATCCTAATCCCAGCTCATACAAGACATCAGAAGTGCCTTTTTCTGCTATTCCTACTCCCGTTTAATCGTGTCTTTTGATGTTTGGCTGGGAGTTTTGGCCTGGATCCCTGTGGAATTTGCCTGATTCATTCACTATATAATCCAAAGCTAGACACACACAGAGATACACAGACACACACATGTACACAGACAGACACACACACACACACAGACTCTAAGCATATATTCTGTTTATTCCACAGGTGGTTGTGCCTGCCCTGCCTGGGTGTTTTTCCAAAATCTTGTGAATATGAAAGTATAGATGCTGTTATGACCCCTGCTGTAGTGGCTTGGAAATTCACCGGCAGCAGGCACAGGTGAGGTCGTGGGAGGGAAAAAGCAGCTTAGAGATCAGAGCATCCTGAGTAGCATATTTGGACATCTGGAATTATTTCATAAACTGTTTTTTTTTTTTTTTTGTGAGGTCCGTATTACTGAAATCAAAACTAATTAAATAATAGTTGGCCCTAGTAAATTATTTAGTAGAGAAGTAGAAGATTGGGTGTATATGACACTGATGAAATGGACATTCTATATGCAGGCAATTTTGAGCACAAAATATGAAATCCCAATGGCATGTGCATGTGTATAAATACTATACTCCAATTCATTTGTGGTATATATATTTGTAAACCATTTACATTGTTAAAATATTAGATATGTGTGACTAAATTATAAAGATATTTGCCAACCTTGAAGAATTTTAGGGTACAAAAGAAAAGAGTTAAACATTATTTCCTCAATAATATTTGAGTTTAGGCATGTTTGTTTTCAGAATATGTTCTTCAAAAAGAAAGAAAACATTTGTTTAATTGTTTGTATTAATTATTTTCAGTAATTGTCTTTGAACACTGTGTATAACTCAGCTCTGTGACAGACATGGATACATGATAGAAAAGATAACTGTACCTTTAGGGATTTATAGTCAAGCGAGAGAAATCAATATTAAAAGTAATATCTCTGTCTGTCTTTGTTTCTCTCTTGCATGTCCACACTCTCTCTCACTGGTGTCAAATGCATAAAAAATATAAAGTGATGCAGAGAAAATATTGAAGGGGACCAATTCAGTGTGGAATTCGGAGAATGCCACTCTGGAAAGTTACTTCATATGCTAATATATGAGATGTGAATGGAGGTCCGTCAGTCTATAAGAGAGAGAGAGCTTCATCACTCTAGAACAACTCAGTCTATAAGAGAGAGAGAGCTTCATCACTCTAGAACAACTCAGTCTATAAGAGAGAGAGAGCTTCATCACTCTAGAACAACTCTCTTCTGGAGAGGAAACAGGAGGTTCAAGAATGCAGTTATGGAAGGGACACAGGCAAGTGTCAGTTATCTTGGTAGATTTATTTAAATAGTTATTGGTCAAAAAACTCCAGTTCTACATCACAGACTATAGATTGTTCCAAAGGTCTGTGTAAGCAGAGATAGGGCAAAGTATTGAGAGTAGGTTAACCAAAGACAATGATGTGTCCTGGAACAGAAACAGAAAGAAATTAGACGCTTTGGTGTAATCTTGATAGTAAAATATAAAAGAAAAAGACATTATCCAATAAGAATTTGAGAGATGTGAATAAAAACAGTTAAAGTGTGTGATATAAAGCAAATTAACGTTTTTTAAAGTGTTTCTGGGTATAAGATACTTTGAATATTGCCAAGGAATTAAGAGATCTTAGGTCAAAACTTTCAAATCATTAATTTTATACTTTAGGCAAATTCTTTCTTCTGAAAAGTTCTCCAAAAAATAGTAATGTGACTTCTGGAGAATTACGGTTAAGATATTATTGTAGAAATGATAAATTGAGATTTCAGTCAGCAAAACAAGAGCAAGGGTAACAAAAATATAATAAGTCTCCTGAAGAAGACAATGTTCCTAAAATAATTGGTCTTCATATTGAATTTTCATAAAGTAGATACATTGATTAGTTACGTAAACTTTGACAGAGTCTTTCGATGCACATGTATAGAGAAAGGAAACAAATCTCTATTAGATAAATAAGTGAATTGGTTTGAAATTACTCCATTGTTTTGGTAGCATAATTTTTAAAAATTGACAACTAGAATATAACACATTTCTTAATTTCTTAGATTTACTTTGTAAACTTAACAGTATACAGAAACATTATTGATGATTAATAATTAAACTTGGGAAAATTTTTGAGAAAATAAATCATCTTTTTGTGATCTTTTTGAGACCATCGGCTTACAAAACAAATCTGATTTTGCTTACATAGGAAATATAGAAGGGAACAAGCCTTCAATGCCATGGGTTTTGGTTTGGGGGCTTTTTTAAACAGAGGTGATTGTGGACACAGGGAAAGGTAAAATGTCTGAGACTGGCTCCAGCACTTGTCATTGGATGATTGTAATATTAAGATTTTAGAACTCTATGTGATTGAAATGAAATTATCAGGTAGAAAACATGAATTTACAGCATGTCATGATTAGCAACAGAGGCAAATAGGAATGGCAATATTATCTTGGTTATTTTTTGAGGAAGAATATTTTTCTGTTTTTCTTAAGTCTATATTAAGAAAATTAAAATTCGTGGCCTGTAAATTGGCACAGTATTCAGAACTATAGTAATCCCTGCTGGTTAAAATTGTTTAGCTGTCGCAAATTCTTTCCTTCCGGTCTCAGTGAGATGACAAAATAACTGAATATGCATTTCATTGCCCTTTTTCATGGATGAAATTGATGAGCAATAGAGAGAATATGCTCCATTTCAGAAGTAAATGTATCAGTTAAGCTTGTTCAGAAATGTTCATGTTTGAGAAACAATTCCATGTAAGCAATCTGAAAATACAAATTTGTACGTATAAAATATACATACAAATGTATTGTGTGTGTGTGTGTTTATAGTCCAACCTCATTATTCATGAATTCTGTATTAGTGAATTTGCCTATGTAGGAAAATTTATTTGTAATCCCCAAACCAATATTTGCAGTGTTTTCATGGTCATTTGTGGATATGTGCTGAGCAGAAAAAAAAATTGTCTCAGAAGACATACAAGTCTTGTAACATTGCTGAGAAGAGGCTAAACTGGTACAAACACTGGACAAACTTCTTGGCAACAATTACTAAATTTGTATACATGCATATTCCTGCAATATTCTCCTCAAAAATACTCAGCAGGAGTGCATATCTGTGTATAATAAATGACATTTATAAGAATTGTCATATATGCATTAATTATAAAAGTCTCAAATTATAAAAAAATCCATCCACCAATAGATGAATAAGTACATATAGTGAGATATAATATGTTAATAATGCAGAATAAAATATAACAGTGAAAAATAAACTGCTACTGCACAAATTATCACTGCCATATTTTATTCCATATTATTAATATACCAAGATGTCACAGGTACACTTGGGAGTGTCTTTTGATTAATATCAAATGTTCCTAATTTAATTATAACCCACATTATCAATCTGTTTTTTTTAGGATAGTTCATTTGTACCCCATTTCAATGTTTTCTGATGCCAATGTTCTGACAATATTCTATGTTTTCCTATAGAAACTTTAATGTTTTATATTTTACATCTAGATAATGTTACATCTGAGGTTGATGGAAATAAGATTAATTTTCACTCACGGTCCTATTGACCTGGCTCTATTCACTGAAGACTTGTTTATTCCCATGACTGTTCAATATCCATTTGTTCTAAGTCAAGACTCTGTATGTCTGGGCTTGTTATTGATCCTATACTATATTGTGTTGGCCTATTTTTCTATACTTCTGCAAAAAGTGATTTGTTAATTAAAGCAGGTTTTCATGGGTCTTGTTATCTGGAACTTTAATTTCTCCTGCTTAATCTCTTTGTGTTAAATTTTCTAGGTCTTTTAATTCTCAAATACATTTTTGACCCACCCTCTCAGTTTTCACATACACAAAACTATCGAGATTTGGCTTGAGATTATATTCAATATATGGATCAAATCATAGAGAACTAACATTTTGATATGAAGTCGTATAACCCATAATTATTATATATCTCAATTATTTTGCTCTTCTAATATTTTTAATAATATAAGTTTTCCATGTAGAAATCTTATACATTTTTATTGGATTTATTTTCATGCATTTTATATTTTGTGTTGTCATTTCAACTTAATTGAATTTAATTTTTGAATTGTTTATTATGTACAATGGATTTCTGTATATTGAACTTTAACCAAGTGATATTGCTGATCTCACTTTTAGTTCTTTTTTTAACGTACAAAATTATGCCAGCAAATCATAGCAGTTTTGTTACTTTTAACTTCTTATAAACTATATTTACTTTAATGTATTATTGAAATAGCTAAAATCTCTGGAAAAATGTCAACGTTGAATAATAATTGCAGTCAGTATTTTCTCCTTTTTTATTCCTAATATCAGTAATTTCTACTTTCTCACACTCTAAATCTTCCTCAAAATTTGGGCTTAGTTAACTTTTATTCTTTGCTTCCTGGTATAAACCCACCTTTCCCAAGCATTCAATGAAACACTAATTTTCTGCTGTTGTGAAGAAATTTTGCATTTGTAAGTAAAGTCCAAAGTCAGTTGATTTAAGACAGAGATGTTATCCTCAGTGTCTCTGATCTAGTCTGGTGATCATTTTAAGAGTACCCGATTTTTCCCAGAAAAAAGATATGAATGATATGAGAGATTTGATGTGAGATTCTCCACTGCTGGCTTTGAAAGCGGAAGAGGCCTCACATGGCAAGGACCTGAAGTAGCCTCTGGGAGCTAAGACTGACTGACCATTGTCCTGTGGCCCCAAGAAAAGTGGGAGTTCGGTCTGCAACTACAAGGAGCTGAACTCTGCAAACAACCAATGACACTAGAAGAACACGCTGAACTCCAGAGAACACAGGCCAGGCCAATACCCTGATTTTAGCCTTCTGAAACCTGTCTTAGATAACCCAGTTGTGCTGTGCTTAGACTTTTTGTTTGTTTGTTTGTTTGAGACGAAGTATCGCTTTGTCGCCTAGGCTGGAGTACAGTGGCACAATCTCGGCTCACTGCAACCTCCACCTCCCAGGTTCAATTCTTTTGCCTCAGCCTCTTGTGTAGCTGGGATTACAGGCACCCGCCACCATGCCCAGCTAATTTTTGTATTTGTAGTAGAGACAGGGTTTCACCATGTTGGTCAGGCTGGTCTCGAACTCCTGACCTCAAGTAACCACCCGCCTTGGCATCCCACAGTGCTGGGATTATAGGCGTGAGCCACTGCGTTCTGCCTCTGTGCTTAGACTTCTGACATAGAGAACTGTGAACTAATAAATGGCTTTTACAACACTAATTTTGTGTTAGTTTATTACACAGCAATATAGAAAACTAATAAAGATCAAGTGATAATGAATTGTTCGCTTCTAAGCACTTGACTTAGATAAATCCTACAAGTTTGCTCATGTAATTAAAAATATGTGTAATTTCCATTGTAGGTTCTTTATTACTTTTTAGTGATTACTCAAGAGACAATAGTATGCATTTTTAAACTGTGATATTGATAATACTCTTTACTATTTCCTTAATAATGCTAAGCTCTTAAAACAATAACTGCATTCCACATCCTTTTGTCTGTATGCCATTGTTGACATGCATTTTAATTCTGTATATATTTTAAATACAATAGCTATAATTATTTTTATTTCACTAGTTAGCATTTCTTTAGATATGTCCAAAATCTTTATGCATTATCTTAGTCTTCAGTTATTTCTGCCTTTCTATTATTTGTTCCAGTACCAGCTTTCTTAGGATAGGTTCTTATTTACTAGTACTTGTTAATTTTTTCTTTCTGTTAACACATTCTCTCTAATATTGTTTGGATGGAATAAATTTTTTTGCCTTCACTTTGAAAACATTTATTTTCTATATAATGAATTATCATTTGATATATTCTCTGTCAATACTTTTAAAATGTTATTCCACTCATTTTTTCCAACATATCTGTTGACAGCTCCCAGTCTTCCTGCTTCTCATTTAAAGGTATCTATGTGTTTTCTCTGGCTCCTTTTAAGATCCTTCCTTCCCCTCGTTCTTGAAATTATTAGCTTTTTTTTTTTTTTGCTTTTTTTTTGAGACGGAATCTCTCTTTGTCCCCCAGGCTGGAGTGCAGTGGTGCAATTTCGGCTCACTGCAAGCTCTGCCTCCCGCGTTCACGCCATTCTCCTGCCTCAGCCTCCCGAGTAGCTGGGACTACAGGTGCCCACCACCACTCCTGGCTATTTTTTTTTTTTTTTTTTTAGTAGAGATCGGGTTTCACCATGTTAGCCAGGATGGTCTCGATCTCCTGACCTCGTGATCCGCCCGCCCCGGCCTCCCAAAGTGCAGGGATTACAGGCGTGAGCCACTGCGCCTGGCCAACAAATGCTATTTTTGCTTTGACCTTTTCCCGCTTCTCTTCATTTTTGCTTTTTACTTTCCACCTTTTGGTTTGAACTTATCGACAAATTCACTTCTCTTCTGTATGCCTAGCCTACTGTTCAACCTGTTTGTTGAGTTCTTTATTTCACACATTTTACTTTTCATTTATTTGTTTTAAAATAAATTCATAATAAATTTATGTATTAAATAAAAATCATGAAAGTTTATATCCTATAATATTTCTTTTTTCTTTTAATAGCTAAACTTTATCTTGTAAAGATACAACCTCTGTCCTTATAGACAAATACAACCTCCCCCACTACCAACATCCCATACCACAGTGATACACTTTTTACAATTGATGAGCCTACTTTGACACATCATTATTACCCGAAGTTTGTAGTTCACATTAGGACTCACTCTTGGAGATATACATTCTGTGGGTTTTGACAAATGCATAATGACATATTTCACCATCACAGAGTCATACAAAATAATTTTCTTGCTCTAAAAATCCTCCATGCTCTTCTTATTCACCTGTTCCGCCCTCTACAAGCACCTGCAACTGAACATAGGCAACCATTGATCTTTCACTGTCTCCTTTGCTGTCCTTTTCCAGCATGTGATATAGTTGGAATCACACTATGTACTCTTTTCAGACTGGCTTCTTTCCCTTAGTAATGTACATTTAATTTCCTTCCATGGCTTTTCATGTTTTTTAGCTCATTCTTTTTAGCACCAAATAATATTCCACTGTCCATTTGTACCATTCATCTACTGAAAATAGGAAAACATATTTTCTTCCAAGCTTAGCAATTGTGAACAAAGGTGCTATAAACTTCTGTGTGCAAGTTTTTAAGTAGACATAAGTTTTTGACTTCTCTGGGTAAGTACTAAGAAGCATGACTAACACATTCTTTTCCTTTTTCCTTTTTTCTTAAGACAGAGTCTCACTCTATCCCCCAGGCTGGAGTGCAATGGTGCCATCTTGGCTCACTGCAACCTCTGCCTCCTGAGTCCAAGCAATTCTCCTGCCTCAGCCTCCCAAGCAGCTGGGATTACAGGAGCCTATCACCACCCCCGGCTAATTTTTTGTATTTTTGGTAGAGATGAGATTTCACTGTGTTAGCCAGAATGGCCTCCATCTCCTGACCTTGTGATCTGCCTGCCTCAGCCTCCTAAAGTGCTGGGATTACAGGTGTGAGCCTCCATGCCTGGCCGACTGCTGCATCCTATAGTAAGTGTATGTTTAGTTTTATGAGAAAATAGGAAACTGTCTTCCAAAGTGGCTGTACCATCTTGCGTTCCCACCAGCAATGAACAAGAGTTTCTGTTGCTCTGCATCCTTGTCAGCCTCAAGTGTCAGCGTTCTGGATTTTAGCTGTTCTAATATGTGTGCTGTGGTATCTTGTTGTTTAACTTATGGTCAAAGACGATCCCCCAGTAGTGTTGTGGCATTCTCTTATCATCCACACTGGTGTCATGGTCTTCTTTTTCTTTGTTTTAAAGTGCTATTTTGGGTTCAGGTGTACATGTGCATGTTTGTGATATAGGTAAGCTCATGTGAAGGGGGTTTTGTAAACAGACTATTCCATTGTGTGATCAATTCAATATCTGGACCACCTGTCCACCTTTGTCTATAGTCCATATGACTTATTACTTTCTGTTCATTAATTTCTAATGCTTGGTGTGTCAAGTAACAATTGCTTAGACTAGATGGTGTGTTTGAAAAACTGGTAATTTTAGGTTTTCTCTGGTATGTTCTATCTCCAGAGAAAATTTATTTTTACTCTTTACAATATACTTAGGCCATTTTATTCAAACTTGATAATGAGCTCTTTTGATGTTACCTATCATTTGTTCCTAAGTGGTCACACATTTCTAGTATTCTATTTCAATGAGAGCCTCAACTCTTTAGCCTGGGCTTTCTATTAAGTCACTTCCTCATTGATAGGCACTGTGTGCTCATTCTTGTCCTCCCACATCATAACGCCGTTGCAATATTTTATAGGTTTTCTAGCTTCTTATTTTCCCTATTTTCTCTTTACATTCTTACAGTTCAGTCTCCCATTAGTGAAACAAACAAGCAAATAAACTGCAAACATTTCAAAGAATAAAGCACCAACGATGACACCTACTCTCAAATGACTTTTATTTTTTTCTGAAATCTTTGGCTGCCTTGTTTACTCTCTGGTGCATTCAAATAGATATCTATGCTGCTGGTATTCAGTTTGTTTCTCAAAGAAATATTGATATGAAATAAGCATAATTTCCTTTTTTAAAGAATTGATTCTCTTTTCTTCCCCCACCATCCATCGCTGATTTCTGGGGAAAGGTGATACACAAGACCTACTTCAGGTGAAATACTTTTGGATAAAGCTGTTCAGGATTCACTCAGAAGTATCTGAGTTATAAATTTCTTATGTTATCTTTTGTATAGAAGGGAAAAAGGAGAACATTGATGGGAATAAAACTAAAATATAGGCTTGTTATCTATGTCAAAGAAAATTGTCTAATCATAACATGAAAGAAAAAAACTTGATAGAAACATTCAAAAGGGGAAGGTTAATCAATCAATATTAAAATGACATCCAACTTAAAAAGACAAATCTACTGTCAGTTAATTGTCTTTTTCTTTCATTGGAAAGCATTCCTTAAAATGGTCTGATTCCTTATAAAATTCTTCACTGCTGTTTAGAACCTGGGAATCTCACGCATGGTATTTGTTTCTATAAATAGCATTTATTATAACAAACATTATTTCTAGTTTGTATTTATATTAAACAAATATATTAGAGTAGAAGCTAAGTCAACAGTTTACCAAGTTTAATAATGGAGAATACCTATTCTCAGAAAATATTGTCAATAGGATCCTGAATGCATAGACTGAAACATGCTAGAAAAGAATCTAAAAGCTTATTATTTATACTGACAGTGTTTATACCTGAATATTTTTCATTTGGGTCAGTCATTTAATTTTTCTGAGCCACATATTTTCATATCTATTTTATAATAAAAAAAAATACTGAACCAGATAATTGCTAAAGTCTCATTCAGTTCTCACATTCCATTGCTTTCTGGATTGATGCATAATTCAATAATATATTAATCACCTTACCCCAAGCCATCAGGGAGTGCTAACTGATGGATGAAGAAGAAGCTGAAAAGTGTAGTTTCCAAAAGAATAATTTTATACAGTGAAGAATTCACTGTCTCCTTAGCTTTGGTCTAGAAAATGAAAAGCCCACATCGAAGGGCTGCCAAAACATTTATACATAAAAACAAAACCCAAACACTTTGATTCTGTATCTACACAGAACCTCTTACAAGCTAGCATGGAATATAGCTATTTCTTGACATAAAATATTTAAAAAATCTATTTTAATCAGAATTCTTGCTTATGTGATAAATGCCATGAAACTTCATGGTACTGTATACATAAATTATATAAAAAAATATATTTTTTAATAGTGTGACTTTTACTTTCTCATGATTTCTTTTAGCATCCCCTTTAAAATATTTTTATTTATATTTTATGACTGATAATGTGTTGTTGTTAAAGTTGAGTTATTAGGAGACTCATTCAACATTTTCATTATCTACTCAAATTAAATGATGTTTTGGTGACTTTCTACCAAAATATTGACAATATTACAAAAGCATCAATGGAAATACTTAATGAAAGAATCATTATGCACAGCTTTACATATTTTATTCAGATTAATTAGATATTTTGGAACTAATAATATATATTATCTAATGATTCATATATATGAAATTATAGTTATATTTTCAACTAAACATTTGTCAATGTTTTAAAGTCTGATCAAAATTAATATTTATTGCAAAAGGGTTGCATAATAGTCACAATTTTTGCTCCTAATATCATCTAATAAATAAAAATATCTGCATATTTTTGGTGACTTAGTCATTGGAGTTATATTTGCTATTTTTAAGTAATAGCATTCTCCTTCTTTCCCTTGTTAATTAAAACATTCGTGGTTTCTTCTGATTAAATCCACTTTTTATATGCTTATACACAGAAGGCATAGCTCTTTGGAGAAATAAATAAACAAGGTTGATTAATATTGTCTTCATCTAGACTCTCAAGCACATTCCTTCTTTGCCCAGTGAACTGACTTCTTAAAGACTCTAGGAGAAGATACAGGATGACTTTTTTTGTCTTTTGCATTTTGAGGAAGTATATTTATATAAACATGAGCTTATATACGTAGAGTCTGATTGTTTCAAACTGAACACATCCAGTACTTAGATAAAAAACAAGACATTATTAGTACTGAAGGAACCTGCCATTACATCCAAGGGTTGACATGATATTGCTGATGTAGACTAGATTTTGTTTCCTTGTTTTTGCTTTATATAAACAGAGTCATATGCTATGTACACTTTTGTGTGTCCCTTTTGTGCTTAATATTATGTTTCTAATCATGTAGTTGTAATTTACATTTTCATTGTTTCATTGAATCCCATTATGAAAATATATCACAACTTATCCATTCTACTGTTGATGTGTATATGGGTCATTTTAAAGTTTGGGTCACTATAGGTAGTACTACTATGAGCATTTTAGAGCACTTGTTTTGGTGAAAGCAAGTTACATGGCCAAAACTAGAGTTGATGTTACAAATTAAATACTGAGAGATATGATTCACTGAAAGCCATCCAAACATCAATCAACAATATATCATGATTTTTTTTTTTTTTTAATTTTTATTTTTAGAGACAGGGTCTCACTCTGTTACCCAGGCTGGAGTGCATTGGCACAATCGTAGCTCACTGTAACATTGAACTCCTGGGTTCATGGGATTCTCCCACCTTGACCTCCCAAAGTGGTAGGATTACAGTCATGAGACATCACATTCAGACCTACAGTGCTTTTGATTGATAAGAGTGAGAAAATAGTATTTCTGAAACTGATCATCTAAATATCTATATTCCAAGATTTTTCTATTACAAAATATAATGAGAAACACATTTATAATAGAAGTAAGAATATTTAAATAACTTAGAATTATTCTAAAATGCAAAGCAAAATACAATACACAATATAAATAAAAAGGCAATAAATATGTATGCATATGCATGCATACATACATTATGTATACATAAATCCATACAATGTGTATGTGTTTGTATGTGTGCATGTCTATATGTGTGTGCATATATACATATACCTATTATATATGCATATCATATATCTGTGATATATATGATATATACATCACATACATATATCACATACATATATTATATATCATATGTGTGTGTGTGTATATAAATATATATGATATGGTTTGGATCTGTGTTCCCACCCAAATCTCATGTTCGATTTAAATCCCTAATGTTGGAGGTGAGGCCTGACGGGAGATGATTGGATCATGGGGACAGGATTCTTGTGAATGGTTTAGCACCATCCCCTTGATGGCTGTCCTTGAGATAGTGAGTTTTCATGAGATCTGGTTTTTTAAAGTGTGTAGCACCTCCCACCTCCTTCTCTCTCTTGCTCCTGCTCCTGCCATGTAAGATGCCTGTTCCTGTTTTGCCTTACATTGTGAGGCCTCATTAGAAGCAGATGCTGCCATGCTTCCTGTACAGCCTGCAGAGCCATGAGCCAATTAATTCTCTTTTCTTATAAATTACCCAGACTCAGGTATTTCTTTATAGCAATGAAATAACTAACTAATACTGTATCCAACTTTAAAACTCAAGTTAAAGATAATTTCTAGGTTGAATATTGCATAAGTGTCCAATACTGATAGTTTCTTTTCCAGAGCAGAGATTTACTGAAAATGAAAGTACTCTCCACAGGGTGGAAGCAGGCTCGAGCCTAGGGGCTCAAGAGCCCCAGTTACAGAATTTTCTGTAGTTTCAATATCTTCTAGAGGTTTCCCATTGGCTACTTGGTGTATGCCCTATGTAAATGAAGAGGATAATGTCAAGTTACAAAGTTGTTTAACTCAGGATGCACCCTAAGTAAATGGAGAGGATGTTACTCAGTGTGTATCATCTATGTAAAAGGAGAGAATAAAGTGAAGTTGCAAAGCCATTCACATTCCTGTCATTGCTGAAGCGTTTCCATTTGATTTCTTTCTAGGAAGTCATCGTAAACTGGCCTTATGTTCTCTGCCTCCAGACCCTATTCTCCTGCCTCACCCTCATTAACAGGCAAAAGTGATCTGACCAAGATGGCCTGTTTCCCTCAGCTTGACAAATTGTAGAGAGGTGTCTTTTTGCCTTTACAGCCCTTACAAAATCTAGATGATGTAACCAGAGAGATCTCTCACCTCATTTTTTTCAAAGCATTTAGTTTAGAAAACTTGTAATTGCAATTTTTTTCTGTCTTTTTGAACTATAAGATTTTTTGTTTTGTTTTTCAAAAAGCCTTTTGCCAGTTTACAACCCAGTACTTTCTTTCTCAAGGATCTCAAAGCCATCCCTTTGAAATGTAACCATGAAAAAGATAGTGTTCCTATGCTAGTCTTTGAAGGAAGGTAGAGGCCTAACTTCAGAGGGCCCCTTGTTCTAAGTTGTAAAACTACCTCCTGTCATGAAGATAAAAGAAAGTTTACTTTATCTTTGGGTAAGACCAATTACCAAATAGGAATGACTTATAATCCCCCCATAATAGCTTTTAAAAATTCTCCCATTATTTGTGTCAATTGACTTCAGTTCAGACTGCTGTTTTTGTTTTTCTCTTTTATTGCAATAGCCTTAAATAGTTTTCCTTAAATGTTTAACTTTGTCCAGTAACATTTTTACTTCTACAGGTCAAAGACTTGGAAGCAAAAATATTGTAAAATTTAGTAACAGAAGGTCTGAAAAATGCCGTCTGTGGAAGAGACTCTGTGAATGGCCACATATTTTCAGAATATTTTTGACTACGTGAATGCACACACACACACACACACACACATTCAGAAGATGCTTTTAATAACTAATTGAAGAAGATTACATTATTTAAATGTCAGTCAGCTTTTTATTTCTACCTTAGTCAACTGGCTCATAAACAAAATGACCATGTTGATAGTGATGGATCTTATTCACAAGATTTACCACATGGATTATCTTTTACAAAAGCTTATCTAGTTATCACCAGTGACATTCCTAACTATCCAAATGCAAAGGCTAATGCTGACCCTCAGCATAACACTATCCTCAGAAAAACATTCTGTCATCTCTTGGCAAGTTGATGAATTTGGGGTCTTTCATCATGGAGGAGTGTGCATTTTCTTTTTTTAAAAAATATACTTTCCTCCTGGAAGACTTTTTCACTTAAAACCAATATTCATATATCTTATTCTCAGTTATTTTGCTCTGCAGGAAAATGCTTCAAATCATTTTCAACAAAGGAAGTGAGGCAATGTACTGACACCGGTCATAAGTGATTGCAGAAAGACGTATAAAAGATGCAATTATGTCGTCAAGTGGTGGTTGGAGTTCTATAGTACGAGATAATACTCTTTGAATAATGGGATGGGTCTGAGAACAATGGGGCAGAAATACAGGCCATAGAACTCTAAAAGCATTATGATGCAAATACGAGGGTGTACACATGTGCATGAACCTGCAGACAAAAAATAGTTGGGAAATATATCAAGTTTTGTCTTCATGAGTGTGCGTGTGTCTAGAAAACATTTGGCCCTCTATATAAGTGTGTAATTATCCATTTTTATTAGATATATATTTATTTTAAATTAGAACCTGCATGTGTTAAAATGAAGGTGGGTTTGGTAGACATTAACATCAAATCCTCTATGTGCCAAGTTTCTCTTGTTCTAACATGTCACTTCATACACATTAGATGCTCATTCACTATTTCTGGAAATAAGATTAAAGGTGGCATATAAGAGAATAAATTATAGCAAATCAGTAGTTATTTTACAACACTTTGTTTATAAATTATTTTATATTTTGTTTTGGTTAAAAAATCTATACTAATCACACTCGGCGGTGACTCAAAGGCAAGATAATCACATACAAAATTACTTACTGTGAACCATATGATTCTTTTACCCCCTGCGTACATAATAGTTTTCCCCACTTTGCAAACCTAATCATTAATCAGCATGGATCTTTTCAAAATTACTTGTTTACACTAGTGGCTATTGAGCTACAGAGTGCACATTCTATTAAAGTGACCCAAAGCCCTCACAGCCAAAGCAGAAAAATCAGTGCAAAATTGCATGAGAGGGTACTGATAAATGCCTGTGTAGACACCCTGGGAACATTGGCACATGATGTTACTTATTAGTTAGACCCCATGACATCAATGATGACACTAATAATAGCTCTGGCATATATAGAACTATGTCTTTTCAAAAGTGATATGAATACATCATACAAAGAATAATCAGCTTCATATTTAAGTACAGTGACAACTGTATCTTGAAGAATTGGTCTGTGAATTTCTCCTCTGTTTTCCTGTGGCTCTCTATTCTACCACTACAACCTTAGCCTTGTGTATTTTCTTCTCCTAACACACAATGAGATGCCAAATCTAAGATTCAAAGAGAAAACACAGAACTGACCTTTTGAGAGAGAAATATTTGCATAATTGCAATAAATATGTTTTTTTCTTGATACTAGATATGATTCTGCTTGGAGAAAGAAGAGGACTCATTTGAGGAATCCGGTAAACCGAAGAGAAAAGATATGAGAGGGACACAGAACTGCAGGGAGCTTATACACAGTGTGGCTGTTTTCTATCAATGAGCTCCATTTAGCCAGAGACAAGCCTTGCAGCCACCCAGATATCTGATAGGTTTCCTGTGGACAGCCTCCTATATGATAGTCACGCACACTGCAAGCAGCGTCCTTTTCCCATAGCAAATGGCAGTCTTGGGAAACATGAGTATGGTTGTTACTCTAGGAAGAATCAAAAGAATTGTCCCTATGAGGTAAAAAAGAGAATACCTAAAGTAATAATGAATAAAATCATAAACAGATTATTTGAAACAATTGGCAGGAGTGATGAACCCTGGTTAATGCCATGAAAGACAAACAAAACCTAAATAGGCAAAATTTAAAAATCAAGGTGAAAATAACTGGACAAAAAAGAAATTCTTAAAAATCCCTAATAACTGTTTTGCACAACTTAAAGCAATTAAAATAAAAGTGTGAATTTAAAAGATTGTTTTTCAGAAAAAAATATATAATTCTTTTTTTTTTTTTTTTTGAGACAGAGTCTTGCTTTCACACCCAGGCTGGAGTGCAGTGGCACAGCCTCAGCTCACTGCAAGCTCCGCCTCCTGAGTTCACGCCATTCTCCTGCCTCAGCCTCCCAAGTAGCTGGGAATACAGGCATCCGCCACCATGCCCAGCTAATTTTTTGTAATTTTAGTAGAGACGGGGCTTCACTGTGTTAGCCAGGATGGTCTCGATATCCTGCCCTCGGGATCTGCCCACCTTAGCCTTTCAAAGTGCTGGGATTGCAGGCGTAAGCCACTGTGCCCGGCTGAAAAAATATATGATTCTAACCACTAAATTGAAAATAGATAACTTTGCACTCTATGAAAGTTAAAAATAAAAGAATAAGTATTTGTAGGCATTCAAATGAAAAGATAAAGAAAGCAAAGTTGATTGGTTAACTGAATATCATATTAGGTAGAATTAATGCCAAAACTATTTCATGAGGTAAAGACTGAACTTTATTCTGCTAAATGTTACAATTCACAATTAAAAAACATTAGACCGAACTATGCAAGTAAGGGAGGTGGCCACCCCTCATATTGTCTGATGCCCAATTTCCGCCTCCAAAGAAAGAAAAGTAAAAACTAAAAGGCAGAAATGAAATCCATGATCAGACAGCCTGGTGCCACACCCTGAATCTGGTAGTTAAAGATCGACTCCGATCTAATTGGTTATTTGCATAAAAAAGCACTGTGAAGATCCCTGTCCTATTCTGCTCCTTTCTAATTACCCGTGTATGCAACCCCCAGTCACGTACCCCCTGCTCGCTCAATCAATCACGAGCCTCTCATGCGGACCCCCTTAGAGTTGTGAGCCCTTAAAAGGGACAGGAATTGCTCACTGGGGAGCTCGGCTCTTGAGACAGGAGTCTTGCTGATGCTTCTGGTCGAATAAACCCCTTCCTTCTTTAACTCGGTGTCTGAGGGGTTTTGTCTGCCACTCTCCCTGCTACACCACAAATATAAGGGCAACACTTAATTCCTTAATTAATGGATTAAATTAATCTATTCTAATAGGAATGAAGTGGTCAACAACAACAAAAAACTGAAAAGAAGAAAAACTGAAAATTTAAGAAATATAACCAATAAGGTAGATTGATGAGATGCTATGTGTGCATATGTAATATGTGTATGTCATATATACACAACAAATATTACCAAAAAACAAGAAAAATAAATGTTATGTAATAATTATAATACACCAACATCTTCTTAACTATTATAATATAATTAGAAATCAATAATGAATCAGAAATCAAATACAAGCTTCTACCTGGAATTTAACACAAGTCTTTCTTTTTCAATAGATGTTATGTCAAAGGAGGAATACAAACCTAGAAAGAATGATAATTGAAATACTAGTTATGGGACACTTGGGTTGATTGCACAGCAGTACTCACAGAAAATTTTGTACCTTATATGGTTCTTTCAATAAAAATAAATTTTGAAATCATACAGAAGAGGTGTGCAACTCAGATTACTGAAAAGAGAGTACACACTTATAGAAAGAAAAAAGAATGACAAAATGATAAATATAAATGCAGAAATTAAGAGTTACAAAGGAGAAAAAAATACATAATTAGTTGAGAACCAAAAATCCAGATTATATGAAAAGTAAAATTAGATAAAGTCTAGCTAATCTAACCATGCGAAAGAGAAAATGCACTAATATACAAACGTAGAAAACATTCTGACTAAAAAAAGAACCGAACTAACTTTAAAGATAACATTCCAGTTGACACAAGAATGAATCACATTCAGAATTTATCAAAATGAAGTAAAAACAAACATCCTACCAATTTGCATCACTAGGCATTGTCATCTTTGGCATTTATTTTGCCAGGGAGCTCTAGCAGCAACATCTTCTTTCTTTCTTTTCTTCCTTCCTTCCTTCCTTCCTTCCTTCCTTCCTTCCTTCCTTCCTTTCTTTCTTTCTTTCTTTCTTTCTTTCTTTCTTTCTTTCTTTCTTTCTCTTTCTTTCTTTCTTTTTTTTCTTTCTTTCTTTTTTTTTTTTTTTTCTTTCTTTCTTTTTCTTTTCTTTCTTTCTTTCTTTCTTTTCCTTCTTTCCTTTCCTTCCTTCCTTCCCTCCTTTCCTTTCCTCCCTCCCCCCCCTTTCCCTCCTTCCCTCCTTCCCTCCTTCCTTCCTTCCTTCCTTCCTTCCTTCCTTCCTTCCTCTCTCTTTCTTTCCTTTCTTTCTCTCTCTTTCCTTGCTTTCTCTGTCTCTCTCCTTTTTCCTTGCTGCCTTCCTCTCTTCTTTCTCTCTTTCTGTTTTCTTTCTTTCTTTTTTTTAAACGGAGTTCCGCTCTTGTTGCCCAGTCTGGAGTGCAGTGGCGCCATCTCGGCTCACCGCAACCTCTACCTCCCAGGTTCAAGCGATTCTCCTGCCTCAGCAGCCTGAGTAGCTGGGATTACAGGCATGCGCCATCACACCCAGCTAATTTTGTATTTTTAGTAGAGAGGGGGTTTCTCCATGTTCGTCAGGCTGGTCTAGATTCCCCGACCTCAGGTAATTAGCCCACTTCGACCTCCCAAAGTGTTAGGATTACAGGATTGGAGCCACTGTGCCTGGCCAGCACTGTTAGTTTCATAGTGTTATGTGAAATATGTTTCCAATGACAAAGTGATTATAAAAATTCCCATACATAATTGTCCACGACAGCAAATTGGAAGTCATCTCTCCTTGTGATACACCAATTACTGATGGCCTAAGAAATGTGCTGAGCCACATGATGGCCGGTTGCAATGCAACACTGGAAATTACCTCTTGTGAATAATGACTGTGTTCAGAATGGAACTGTTTACAATTGGCAAAGGAGTAATTTCTATCACTATAGTGGCAAAATAGTCAATAACTATACCATCAGTTAGATTTTCTCAATGTTCAGTAATCATTTGTCTCCTTAGGGGCTCTTTTAAAACATATACCCTTAATTATATCACTCAAAATATGGAATGGAGCCTTTTAAAAAGTTGTTTTTTAGAAAAGGTAATATAGTGTTAAAATGTTTAAAACGTTCAAAATAAAACAATATAAAATAGTATAAACTGAAAACTGTCTTATATACATTTCTATCTATCCTATATCTTCTTCTTTGACCCTGGAGGAAAAAAAAGTAAGTTTCAGAAATTTTCTTCCAATATTTCTTTATGGAAATAAAGCATTATTTATTTCTTCCCCTCTTTGTAGTGTGTAATATGGGCTGTTCTCTACCATCTATATGCCTTTTATCAATGTATCTTGATAATTTCTATACAAGTTATCTTCATTTTCGGGCGTGTAGCTATTAAGCATTCTTTTTTTTGTTTGTTTGTTTCTGTTTTTTTGAGATGGAGTCTTGCTCTGTCGCCCAGGCTGGAGTGTAGTGGAACGATCTTGGTTCACTGCAACCTCAGCCTCCTGGGTTCAAGTGATTTTCCTGCATCAGCCTCCTGAGTAGCTGAGATTACAGGCACCTGCCACCACGTCCAGCTAATTTTTGTGTTTTTAGTAAAGATGGCGTTTCACCGTGTTGGCCAGGTTGGTCTCCAACTCCTGGCCTCAAGTGATCCACCTGCCTTGGCCTTCCAAAGTGCGGGATTACTTGAATATTCTAATTCTACTAAGTGGTTACAGCGCAGTATATTTTAAAATACCCTTAAAGAGAAGCACTTTAATTTTTTCCATTTTCGGTTTTGTTACTTCGAAGAATATAGCAGTAAATCATGATGTACAAATATAACTTCGTGTGTATATGGGTCTAATCATAGAATAATTTTTAGAGGAAAAAGTACAGAATCAAAAGGAACATTTAATTTTAATTATAATAGAAGTTGCCAAATTCACCTCGTTGAGAGTTATATCATTTTCCATCCTCAAAAGCCATGTTTGAGAGTGCCTGTTTCTCCACAACTTAATGAATAGAATGTGCTTCAACCTGTCAGCTCTTGGATACCTCCAATCTGATGGATGAGAAATAATTTCTCTTTGTAGCTTTAATTTTCATATATTTTATTATAAGTGAGGCTGAGGATTTTTTCATGTGTTTTCCTATGATTCATATATTTTAATAATTGTCAGTTTATTCCTCTTGTATACATTTTATTAACAAGCTGTTTGTTGTGTTGTTATTGACGTCTAAGAGCCATTTACATTACAAAAATCAATCCTTTGTGGCATGGGTTTCAATTTTTATCTTTTAGTTTGTTATTTATTGTTCGTGATTTCATTTCTTTTTTTTAGAAAAAGTGTAACTTTAATTAGTCAAATATATCAATCTTTTGTTCTTCCTGTTTTATTTTTATTTTTACTTTTTTTGAGATAGAGTCTCTCACTGTGTTGCCCAGGCTAGAGTGCAATGGCGCCATCTTGGCTCACTGCAACTTCTGCCTCCTGGGTTCAAGCGATTCTCTTGCCTCGGCCTCCTGAGTAGCTGGGATTACAGGCATGTACCACCACACACGGCTAATTCTGTATTTTTAGTAGCGATGGGGTTTCACCATGTTGGCCAGGCTGGTCTCAAACTCCTTACCTCAGGTGTTTGTCCACCTCTGACTCCCAACGTGCTGGGACTACAGGTGTGAGCCACTGTGCCTGGCCATTGTTCCTGTTTTTACCAGTGATTAGAAATACTTGCTCAACTTTAAATTAATATGAAAATTTACAGTTTTCAGAAATTTTTATTTTGTTTTTTCTTTATTTGTTTTCCCATAACCTTTGATTTAAATGTTCATCTGTATTTCCACTGATTTGAGATTCTAACTTCCTTATATACAATATTGTCATAAGTACTTGAGTCTGTTTTTGGAATTTATATTCTGTTCCAATATTCTGTTTGTCCGTGTATTTGATAGAACCATACAATATAAATTAGGCAAAGACAGCCTTTCCCCTTGCTTTACTCTTTCAGAGAGTTTTTAAAAATATGTTTTTGGTTGTTTTCTTATAAAGTTAGAAACTGTATATTTTTAGAAAAAAATGATAAATGTATTGAACTGTATTTGAATATAATAATTAATAAAGAGATAAATGGCATGTTTGTCATGTTTATCCTTTCTACTTGAAATTATGGGCAATTTTCCATTTGTTCAAATGTATTTTTTGTTATGCATAAGTGTTATAAAGTTGATTTTTGTTTATATCTAGAACTTTTTTATTACATTTATTTCTAGATCTCTTGATTTTTATTATGATTAGACAAATGATATTTTCTTCCATTACATTTTCAAATTTTTGTATAGGAGGATTGTTAATGATGTATGTACAATAATTTTATATACCACTAACTGAATGTGTTTATTTATAATAACATTTTTAATTAATTTTTGGACAAAAATAATATTTTTAATTTGAGTACTCTTGAATGTTTATATTTGTTATTAAAACATTTGTACCTATTTCTACATATCACATTCTTTCATTAGCTTAAAGTCTACAGTCTATCATATAAAATGTTATTTGTTCCTAATGTTAGTGGAACTGCTACTAATAAATAATGTGTATTTGCTAATTATAATGCTGACTGGCTTAAGAACTATGTACATATACAAAAATAGGCACACCACACATCTTTACAATTATATATGTGAAAAATGTATGTATGTGTTTGTATGTGTTGTGCAGGTTAACATATACACATTTATATGAAGTGTAATGAATGAATGAATTAATTTTAACTTTTAAGTTCAGGGGTACATGCGCAGGTTTGTTATATAGGTAAATTCATAAGAATTTGTTGTACAGATTATTTCATCACCCAGGTATTAGGCCTAGTACCCATTAGTTATTTTTCTTGATCCTCTTCCTCCTCCTAACCTCCACCCTTCAATAGGCCTCAACGTGTGTTGTTCCCTTCTTTTTGTTCATGTGTTCTCATCACTTAGCTGCTCCCACTTACAAGTACAAATATGTAGTATTTGCTTTTCTGCTTCTGTGTTAGTTTGCTGAGGATAATGGCCCACAGCTCCATCCATGTTCCTGCAAAGACATCATCTAGTTATTTTTTATGGTTGCGCAGTATTCTATGTTATATATGTACCACATTTCCTTTATCCAGTCTATTATTGATTGGCATTTAGTTTGATTCCATGTCTTTGCTATTGTGAATACTGCTGCAATGGCCATATGTGTGTAAGTGTAATTTATTTCGTGTGTGTGTGTATATATATATTTATATGTATAGACACACATATACACATGTATATATACACAAGCACATACATACATGATACAAGGAAATATTTACTGATACTAGTCTATTTAAGGCCTTTATGTTTTAATTAAGAAATGTTCTGTTTTGCCCAGTGATTGCAAAAAACATTTTCAATCTTTAGATTCACTAGTATTATAAATTATGTTTAAATATCTCTAATATTTAATGATTCTTAAAATACACAGTATCCGTATAATTTTATGTTACTTACACATATATTTATATATGTATTTACATATGTATTTATAGCTGGTACTGGTACTGATTCGTGGTCTCTCTCTCTCTGACAACCTTTGTCAGGTTTTGGCATGATAGTAAGGCCTCTAAGTTTTCCTTGAAGCCCTCATTTTCTTAATTCCTTTGAGCAATACACTAGTCTCTTCATCACTCCTTCATCTTGGGCCTACTAATCGTTTTTTTTTTTTTTTTATTTCTGTGGTAATGAGTGCTCTAATATAACTATGCTTTTTAAATAGACTTTAAAAATAAATGTTTAACTAGTCGAGATACTATTAGAGTCTTCAAAACATTTGTTGTAACTCTGTAATATAATTATCAATTCTGTCTAGTTCTGTTTTAAAATGTGGAATTTAAAATTTTAAACTAAGGCAAATGATTCTGTTGGCAGCTATTCTTTAAAACGTTACACACATTTTTCAAATGCTTAAGGTACACAGGAGAAAAGCTTGTAGCTTCCATGAGTAATCAAGAGTGCAGAAAACATATTTTCTTGTCTTCCAAGAAGTCTTTCCAAGACTTCTTCCTATTTTAAGATACAAAGAAAATTCCTAATTTTAGAATTCCAATAAATCTATCTCAGGGCTTTCATTTTAAATACTGGTTGGTTAAGTTTGGTATAAAGTGATACTCATAATATTTGCTTCCCCATGGTATTTGAAAGTAAATATGATTGCCTACTTTTGTTTATCTGTTTTAATATTACATTATGTAAAACATGTACACACCTACAAAATTATAGAGAATAGTTTGGAAGGAAGGCAACTGGACATGATGAGAGCAATGCCATTTTATTTCTGTTTGCCATTTTACAACTGCCTCATCTCAGAATGTACTTGATGCTGCAGACGAAAATTGCTGACACTGATAAAAAGACTTTATGCTGAGAACTGAATTTTTCTAAACCTCGGATTCAAGGAATTTTTTCTAGAAGCCAATGAACTCTTATGATAACACTTTACCACCAATCAAAATAGTAGATTTTGAATGAGCTATTGAGTACTGACTTCTTACTTCCTTTAAAAGTCTGACACAAAAATAGCTAGTCGGGACACAATTTTAGATGCCTCTGGAATCTGTTTCTCAGTTGCCATTCTAAGACCAACAATAAACCCCTTTATCTGGATTTCAGTCTCTGTCACTCTTTGGTTCAGAATAGTGTAATGTGGCACCTTTTATAGACTCCACAATAATCATTAATCATGGCCAATCATCAGTATCTTTGCTCACATTCTTTCATTATTTTATGTTAAAGTAAATCCTAGATCTATGTTTTAAACTACGAGTAATGCAATAATTATCTCTAAATTTAAGGACTATTAAAAAATAACCAGAATATCATCATCACCCCTAAAATATTTAGTAGTAATAAATTTTTATTTCTTAATACATTTCAAGTAATTAGTGTTCAACATTCAATTGCATGACTGCCATTAGCATATTAAATATAGTTCATTTATCTTTCCAAAACTCGATTCTTATAATCATTCCATAGAAGAATATAAAAATGTTGTTCATTCGTCCTATGGCTGCAAAACATATTGTTGTGTATAGGTTTGTTCAACCAACTCCCTTTGAGATAAACATTTAAGTTGGTTCCATCCTTTTCTGTGTAAAATAGTCCTGTAATGAAGAGATTTGTGCATTTGCCTTTCTATATATTTAGATTTTTTATTTACATAATCCCTTGAGGTGAGATTGTTACAACAAATGGTAAAGGATATGTAAGATTGGTAAATGTTACCACATTCCCTTCACTAAATACTTCTAATATTTCAAAAAAGAGCTATTTTCTGACAACCTCACCAGTAGAAGATGAGGTCAAACTTTTGTCTCTTTGCCAATCCAGTATGTAAAATTGGTATCACAATATTTTTTAACATTTACTTTTCTTACTGTAGAATGTGGAACATCTTTAGATTTCAGTGAAGAACGACTCATGTCACATTTCTTTTTCTGTGAATTGTCTCCTTTCTCTCCCTTCCCTTCCCTTCTCTTCCCTTCTTTCCCTTCTTTCTCTTTCTTGCTTTCTCCTTCCTTCCTTTCTTCCTTCCTTCCTTCCTTCCTTCCTTCCTTCCTCTTTCTCTCTCACTCTCTTTCCTTTCTTTTTTTTTTTCTTCTTTTTTTTAAGTCTTGCTCTGTCTCCCAAGCTGGAGTGCAGTGGCAGGATCTCTGTTTCCTTCTACCTCTGCCTCGCGGGTTCAAACAATTATCCTGCCTCAGCCTTCTCAGTAGCTGGGACTACAGGTCACACGCCACCATGCCTGGCTAATTTTTGTGTTTTTACTAGAAACACAGTTTTACCATATTGGCTAGGCTGGTCTCAAACTCCTGACTTGAGGTGATCTGCCTGCCTTGGCCTCCCAAAGTGCTGGGATTACAGGCGTGAACCATCACGCCCAGCTGTCTTTTTATTTCTATAGCTCTTGCTCCCCCTCAACTCCCCACTGGGTTGATGTTCTCCTGTGTTTACTTTTAGAAGCCGTTCTAGGTAGGACCATAACTGTCTGTGCTATATTTTATATATTTTACAATTGTGTCTTTCCCCAGTTTGTTTTCTCTTTACTCTGCATGTTAATTCTTTTTTTCATAATTTAAAAACTTTAATTTATCAAATTTATTTATAGTTACCCTTAGTGCTCCAGTGTTTTAATATGTAGTTATGAAGGATTATACTTCATTTTCAGGTTTGGTAGATTATAAAAATGATCAGGAATTTTCACTCCTTTCATACAAAGATGAATCTGTTTCTCACTCCTTCAATCTGAACCAACAAAGTGACTTGCAATAATTGTCATTGAGGCATTAGTGAAGGTGAGTAACAGAAGCAAGAGCAAAACAATCCTTGTACCCTGGAGGTTATGATCATCTTCTTGCTCTGGGAACACAAATAAACCTGGGTTAGCTGGCTTGTTGGTGAGAGACTGTTACCCTTGCTGACATTGAGTCAGCCTCCAGATAAAGGGATGAGTTCATCTGGAACCAGCCAGTCCCTAACAGACCCACAAACTGTCTGAACATACTTGATCAAGCCACCTTGAGAGCTGCTAAGCCCAGCCCAGATCAGAAAAACTGCCCAGTCAAAGCAAGAGCAAAGCACGATTTTAAATTCTTTAATAATCAGCGATATAAAATTTCTACTTACTCAACATTATAGAGGAAATAAATTTGCAATTTATCCCAGGTATTTTATGGTTGCCTCTTCTTTTTTTTTTTTTTACATTTAATTCTGATCCATCTGAAATTTGGCCCCCCAATAGAAATGGGTTAAATTTATAACATTTTGTCTGTATGTGTACATCAATACCTCATTGATTTGAACTGTACTTTGTGGTGGTGGGATACACAAAATTGGAAAATTTTCTGAATTTTGTATTATGTTTCACTGATTATCTCTATTAACTGCCAATGCCATACCTCTGTAATTATATAGGTTTTAAAATATGTTTTAATATCTGACAGCACTTACTCGGCTTCTCACTCTGCTTTTGCAATATGTTTCTGTTCACGCTTTTGTGTTTGTTCTTCCAAATAAATTTTATAACAAAGTTATTTAGATCCAGAAAAAAACAACTTTTAGCATTTTAAACAGGTAACACTCAATTACAGATTACTTAAGGGAGAACTGCTATTTCTTGAGACCTTATATTCAAGAAAATAAGCTGTTTTTGTATTTGTTTATGTCTCCTTTGTGTCAAATAGTTGTCTGGATAAGACAATTTTATGATTTGCCTTGTTAAAATTTTGAATGTTGTATTAGTCTTTTCTCAAGCTGTTAATAAAGACATATGCAAGATTGAATAATTTATAAAGGAAAGAGTTTTAATCCACTCACAGTTCCACATGGCTGGGGAGACCTCACAATCATGGCTGAAGGAGAATGAGGAGCAAGGTCACGTCTTACATGGCAGTAGGCAACAGAGCTTGTGTAGAGGAATTCCCCTTTATAAAACTATCAGATCACGAGACTTATTCACTATCACGAGAGCAGCATGGGAAAGATATGGTCCCATGATTCAGTTACCTCCCACTGAGTCCCTCCCATGACACCTGGGAATTATGGGAGCTACAGTTCAAGATGAGATTTGAGTGGGAACACAGTCAAACCATATAAGATGTCCCATTCTATTCTGCTTTCTTTTTAAAATATGACTCCTTCTTAACTCTAATGTAAAGTTCTGCAGGATGTAGGACTTTGAAAATTTTTTATGAAGATGAGGGGATAATATAATTATTGAAACTCATAAACATGAACCAAAAGCAACAGTTGGGTTAATAAATATTATCTAAATCAACTCTTATTTAACTTTAGGGCATTCTAATATTCACAATGGTATAAATATATTTTGGACATTCAGTACAGTCAATAAATATTTTGAAGATAACATATAGATACATAGATATGTTTACTATTTTCTGGGTGAGAGAGTGAACACTATTTTACCAAACATAATATTTTCTGGAATTTTTCTAGCCTCAACTGTGTTTATGCTCATTAGTCTGTGCTCATATAGAGAAGAAGTTATTAGATAAAATGAATGTCTTTACAATAAAGGTTCAGAATATATATTCTACTCTAGTAAGCTTGGATACAAACATTTTTATTCCACACCAGATGGCATAGGCTCAGCCCCATGACAGTAATTATAGATGCATTTTTGCACCATTATGGATAAGCAAACAAGTATTAAACAGCTTCAACAATACATTTGTGACAAAAAAGAAGCATTTCTGTGCTAATGTGTCAGCTATTACACACAGAGCTCATTGCCATTAACAATACAATTTTGGATTGATAGGCCTCTGTAATGTGACAATGCAGTAGGAATGACACTACTCATTCATCATGTGTAATGCTAGAATACAGCAATTCCATGCTAAGAGTTAGTTCTGGATAACATGTTTCCAAGCGCCTAACAGAGAAGACAGCTGTATTTTCCATCATTTCCATTAACCACATGTTTGATCTGAAAACCAATAATAAACTATCTACAAGGATATGCTGATGAAAAACAATAGTATTATCACAAAAATGTCACAGTATCAAGAATATATGAGACATCATATGAAAATAATTTACAGTTGAGTTTAAATTTTAAACAATGGCTGCATTTGCTTTCTTTCATGACAAATACATTGAAAAAGCCATTAATTGAATAGCAATGCATCCATATATTTTGATAGGTTTGCTGAAGTTTAGAAAGATAAATATATGATTTCTCTCTTACAAAATTTTTGGTCTAGTAAGGTATATTTTTAAATCTTTATATATTATGTGTTAATGTAATATTTATAAAAGAATATTTTGTTTCATAATAAAATATATTTGCTTCTATTTTTATCTATTGGTTATCTACTATATAATAATTTAAATTGTAGTTCTTACTAAACTAGAAAGCATTCTGAATGAGTGAACTGAAATTTATGAACATTAGTAAGCAAATACAAGCATGCAGAAGGAAGAGAGAATTGAATGAAACAAAATATTTTGTTATAAATTCTGTTGCAAATTTCAAATATTGAAGTTTCACAGCCAAAAAGCCTTTGATTAATTTTCTTTGAATAGTGTAGTTTTTATACAATAAAACATACAAACAATTCTATTACCTCCTATGACATCTTTGCAGGTTAAATATTTCAACTTGCTAGAACCTAGAATACTCCCTCAGAGAAATCACACACACACACACACACACACACACGGTTTGTCAGTCTTGTCTCAAAATTATTTTAGTTCTAAAGCCAGACAAAATGTTAGATAGAACTTGCCAATCTAGAACAAATATACAATCAAATCTGAAAATACTATAAACATATGTTTTCTTATTTTGATAAGAACCCATGTTATATATTTGTGCATGCAAGTGCTTGGACAAATGGGATAGTGAGATTTTGACCAAGTCATCTTCTGAGTGCTACAATTTTCCTAGTGAAATAGGAGGCTACATCAGTTAAATAAGGTGGAGTGGTGGATAAAGTTAGAGGTTGAGAAGAATGTAGAAGTTATGAACTAAGTACCCAGGAGAGATGTGGAGTGAATAATGATGAAACAAAGTAAGATTTTTGGGCAGCTGAAAGGAAGATGCCAGATTGCATTAAGGATAAACTTTTACTTTTATAGTTATAAATTATATGAACAATGAGCATAGCTATGAATTACTTTTCAGCCAGGTTCTGCTGCAGAGTTTTGGATGTTTATTACGGATAAATTTGTATGTAATCAAAATTGTATGTGTAATCAAAATAAACAGAGAAATGGAGTTGAGGGTACATGAAAGCAATTGATAAAAATGTCTGACTATGGAATTTCACCTTTAAAAACAAAATGTTAAAACAAAGTGTTTTTTTTTTTTTTTAAAGGTGAAACAAAGTACATGAGGCTAGAGATAGGAATAGGGCAAAGACAATATAATCAATGAAGCTTAAATATTCATTAGTCAAAAGATTTTGGTGTGAGGAAGCTGGAGAGAATACACTCAAAGTGCAGATCCCAATGGACAGCAAGCAGAATGTATGCTTTTGTAATTATAGACAATGTGCTGCCATGGATAAAGACAAACAGTTTGGTTATGACCAAAGGAATAACTGGTCACAATAAGATGAAGAAGAAACTTATAGGGGAAGACAAATTCCAAGATTTCCTACATCTGCATAAAATTGACCAAGATTCAAGATCAAGTTAGATTTGGAGATATTGGAGTTAGTTAAAAAATTCATTTTAAAAATGAGAAACTATTGGCTGCCATAATGAGAGCACATAAGATTCAAGGCCTGATGGTTTTAGGCTAGTTGGAGGCAAAATGTTCTGGAGGTAGCTCTCAGAAAGAGAGCATTTTTCCATCCAGTGTTACTAGAGCTGTGGTGGAAAACTCACATACTGTCCTACATGAGTCTTCATTAAATTAAACTTATAAAAACAGTCAGTGTCAGTTGTGGGTTGAGTTGCATCCCTCTAAATCATATGTGAAACCGAACCCCAAGTAGCTGTGAAGGTGAACTTATTTGGAAATAGGGTCTTTGGAGATGTAATCATATTAAGATAAGGTCGTTAGGATGGGCCCTGATCAAAATAATCAAAAACACTTTATAATAAAAGAGATGCAGACATATAGACACCCAGAGAGAAGGTCATGAGATGACATGGGCAGAGAGTGGTGTGATGGAGAGAATCCAAGGAATGACACAATTACTGCCAACTACCACAAGCTGGAAGAGACAAGGAAGCATTCTTCCCTAGAGCTTTCAGAGAGAAGCATCTGCTGACACCTTGATTGTGGACTTCTCATCTCCAGTCATTGAGAATAAATTCCTGTTGTTTTAATCCACCTGGTTTATGGCAATGGATTACCAAAGCCTTAGAAAACAATGCCTAAGACATTTGCAGGAAATTGATGTTCTCAGGGAAAAATCATGTTTTCTGTCAGAGTAAGAAGGGAAATCTAAGGGACAGAGTTGTGATTTTGGTGTTTATTGGACTAAATTCTAAAGGGCAGAGTGAAAATGTGTTAGCAATATTTTCTCACAGTACAGATACTGACTTAATGCTTAAAAATAGATTCTCAGGTTATAAATATACATATTGTCTTATCTAAAAATACAAAAGATAAAGTTTATAAATTAAATTTAATTATTGTTTATCTTAGTATTGTGAATAGAATCAGTCTATTATTTCTAATACAATTAAAAGCTGGAACGGTATAATGATTTTTCTTTTAATTTTTCTTCCAAGGTTATTATAAACCTCAATATATTGATTTCTTTGTTAATAATTAACCAATTTCAAAGAAATATTCTTCATATGTAAAACAAATATAAACATTATAGTAAAAATGAAAAGGAAATACATATGTCCTATTAAACATATATAATAGAAATGAAGGACTAATACCCTCATTTCTTTGTCATGGATAATTTTTCACTTTTTAAAGTAAATTTGTTGATGAAAACAGACATCACTTAATTTCATCATAAATTCCAAAGAGGAATGGTAATAAAAACATGTCTATCTTCCTCTGTTCATTATAAGCTAAATTTATCTATGGGAGATAAGGCTGTTGTTTCAATTCAATTAAACTTGGAGATAAACTAAGTATTTCTTCTCCAGAAAATATGAAATAATCAAAGCAAGTTTTAAAATGGTAAGATCCACGTCTCTACGTTTTAAATACATCTGTGGCATATGCTGAAAAAATTTTTGCTGCTATAATGAAGCAAATGTTCTGGTTACTGTATTTCTAAAATATGTCATGCAGTAGTCCTTTCACGATGTATACTGCTTATTATGCTTTTGAGCAATCTTGGTAAATGCCATCATTGACATTTAATTAAAAGGTGGTAGATACTAGCACTGTAAAAAAAAATCCTCTAGGCTTCAAGTGTATTAATTTATCTAATTTATCTTTTTTACTCAATTTAAACTACAGATAGATAGATATAGTTATATAGAGATATACATAGATACATAGATATTCAAGAGAAGATGTGAAAGCTATTAAACCAGTGATACAAATAAAATATATTGATCTTTGAGCACTTGACCCTACCTCTCTCCCTTTCTGTATCAGTTCCTGTTGGTACCTTGTCCATAACCCAGTGATACTCAGTTTTGCTGCTATACACTAAAGAGTTTCTACTTCCAGAACCTGTGATTCCCCGTGATGTCTTCATCTGCAGGGATCAGTTCAGCCTAAAGTAGGCAGGTCAGAAGTGCTGCATAGCTAATGATCCCAGTATTGCCCTCACTCAATGATAGAAAGGAATTGGTGAGTAAATTACTTCAACTCTTGTTCTTTGAGAGATAAAACCTTGAGTGTATTTCATGTGGTCTTTCAGAGGCCTCAGTATTACTAAACACCAATTCCCCATGGTGCTCATCTCATAGCACACAGTTATTGGCCTCCTTTCTTCCTTTCCTCTCATTCCCTCATTCTTTTATCATTCAAATAAACTATTAATATTTGAACTCATTCTTGTTATAAGACCTATTTCTGGGGGCTCCCAAACTCTGACATTTAGCAAAGAACATCAACACTGATACTCTCATCTTTTTGATCACTATCAATCCCTACTTGCCACTTCCACTACGTTACTTTCACCTTAAAAAAATAATAGTAATAATCCTGACCCGAGTTTACTCTTCAGCTTATGCCCAATTGCTTCATTCTGCTTTGCAGCAAAACTCCTTGGATCTATTGCTTAAATTTAGCTGTAATTGACAAAACACACTCTTATTTTTTGCTTGTATTTGTCAGACTAATGACTGCTGAAAGACATTAACTACTTATCCCTGGGACCTGTGAATATTACCTTGTAAAGAAAAAAAGATGTGCTTACATCAGTGATCTTGTCATGGAAAGATCACCATTAATTATTGAAGTAGGTCCTCAATTCAGTCACAAATGTCATTATAGGAGAGAGGCAGAGGGAGATTTGACACATACAAAAGAGAAAATATGATGCGAGACTGAAGGGGAGATTGGAGTGATGTGAACACAAGCAAAGAAAACCTGGCAGGAGCTGGAGGAAGCAAGGAACACTTCTCCCCAGAGCCTCTGGAGGGATCATGTCCCAGAAAAAGTGGGTTGAACATTCTATCTCCACTCTTGTGAAAGAATAAATTTCTGTTGTTTTATATCACCAAGTTTGTGATAATTTGTTAAGGCAGCCGCTGGAAACCAGCACAATGCCTATCTCAAAATTTTCTCCTCAATAACTTTGCTGATATTTCATCTACTAATGTTGACTATTCCACATTTCACAGCTCCTGATACTCATCTATTTCCTGTGTAGAATCTTTCCTTTTATAATCTCATCAAATTTTATCTTTAAAAATTATATTTTTGCCAATAATTTTCTTTTTTTTCTAGATTGCTGCTTTCAATTGCAAATTCATCTAACCAATTGACATACAGGCCTAATAGAGATGTATCAATGTCAAATCAAACTCCTGGTCTTTATTCCTTGAAACTATTCCCCATGCCCCACCCCATCCTCCTTTACTCAAAGTGTACCCCCTTGTATTTATTTAAATATAACAATTTCGGGTCATATTTTCTTTTTCTTTCCTTCCTTCCTTCCTTCCTTCCTTCCTTCCTTCCTTCCTTCCTTCCTTCCTTCCTTCCTTCCTTTCTCTCTTTCTCTCTTTCTCTCTTTCTCTCTTTCTTTCTTCTTTCTCTTTTATTTTTTCCAAACATGATCAATACCTCAGCAAATCTGCTTGGCACCACCGTGGAAATACACCTAAACTGTAACCACTGATCATCACTCTGATTATCTTGGTTCAAGCCAATATCAATGCTTCTCCATATTGTTCCACTAGCCTCCTTCTCCTATCCTTAGAAAGGCACATTGTATACTCCAGACAGCCTCTAGAGTGATACCTTAAAAATGTGAGCCAGCTGATGTTACTATTCTGCTTTAAGCCTTGTAGTGATTCACCATTTTATGCAAAGAAACAGCCAAAGTCACTGTAAGGGACTAACGAGTCAGTTAGTATTACCTCTCACACTTCATCCCCTACTATTTTTCTACTGATTATCCCTTTCTAGGTCACCTTGGCCACCTTAATGTTTTGTTTTGTTTTGTTTTGTTTTGTTTTAATAATCCAAGGGTAATCCTTTCTTATCTCCTCTTGCTTTGACTGTTCCTTTTATCAGGGATGCTCCTTTAGATATTTATCTGCCTAACTCACTTCAAATGTTTGCTTAAATTCCACCCTATTAATAAAATCTACGATTTTCATCCTATTTAAAATGAAATAACAACTTATTTCACATCCTATCGGCTCATTTCAGTATTCACGATACAATTCATCCTCCTCAAGTTTTCCAAAACATTAAAAAAATTAACATATTATTCATACATGATATTTACTTCTAATTTTCACCTCACATCACAGAATGTATGCAAACCAGTCACATACATGTAGCATTTTCTCTTTAAACTCCTGATATACTTAGGTTCCTAGCATGGTGTCTTTCACGGAACAGGCACACAGCCAATATTTGACAGACTGAAGCAATTAACAAAGAATAGCTATTAACATTTTCAGTTGTATATATCAAGAGCACAGGAATTTCAGTCTATTTCTGAAGTGCAAGAAACATTTTTATTTATATTTCCATAGTTCTTTTATTGTTAACACTATTACATTTTAAGACTTACGAACCTAATTGATGGACACACTTAAAGTCATCAAAAAATATACGTAAATACCCATAGTTGCAGGGTAAAATTATTAAAAATTTATCAAACTAAAGGCTTAATTATCTAGATTTATGTTCTGAAACAAATCTCTTAGTTTGTGGCTCTCATTCATTTAATCCAAATGCTCATTCTTCTTATCTTTTTCCACCTCCTTTATATTGTTAAATCAGTTTGACTGAAAGGTATAGACTCAAAATAAGTTATTAGTTCTTAGTGACCCTATCATTAGATAATTATTGAATTGCACCCTGATTGTTAATTTTCAAAATAAATGATGCTCATTACCACTCAAATTGTTTACTCTCCATAATAAAATATGAAAATATGCACTTGCCCAGAAGATAAGAAAAATAAAGCCAGTTGAGTATGAGCATAAAAATGTAAGATGTGGAGACTCTTTTCTAATGAAGCATTTATACTCTTTGAAATAAATGCAGGTACTCTCCACCTAAATGTTATCTTTGAAAAACCTGGTTTTTGAAGAAAAAGTAGGTAAGCATATTTTTAGAACATAGAACAATACTTTGTTTGTTCCTTTGTTTAAAAATATTGTTTGAGCTACAACCATCCAAGCCAAACCAAACTCATATGTGAAATGGATTTGGCCTGCAGGCTACCAATATGTGCTGCATTACTCCATCATCCCCAGAAAAATGACAACCCATCAATCACTGTATTTTTCTAGGTTAGCAAATATTTAATAAGATTACAAAGTGTTTGTAGTATTCCTTAATCTTTAAAACCTAGTCCACACTTTATTTTCCACATTCCTAGTCCCAACCCTTAATAGAGAGTTGTCAAGGAGAGTGATTTTCTGATAGTTCATGATTAACTCATGGTCATATTTCTTCTGCATTTTATTAATTCATGTTTTGATTTAAACAATGTACGTGTTTACCTACCTGAGTTTGTAATCTAGATGCATATGTATGAATGAGCACCTGTTTCATTTGCATTCTAAAGGGTCACATCAATACAAAACAATAGTATCATCAAAGGCATAGGCAACGAAAAAAGTAGACAAAATGGACTTCATGAAAATGAGAAATATTTGTCCTTCAAAAGGCATTATCAAGAGAGGAAAAGGGTAATTCACAGAAGGGGAGAAACTATTTGCAAATCATGTATCTGATAAGGGATTGATAATCAGAATATGTAGAGAACTACTAAAATTCAACAACAGAAAAACAGCCAGATTCAAAAGTAGGCAAATGACCGGAGTAGATGTTTCTCCAAAGAAGTTGTAAAAATGGCCAATATGTACACAACAAGATGTACATCACAAATCATTAGATAAATGAAAATCAAAGCTACAGTGAAATACCCTTTAGGATGACAACTATCAAAAAAAAAAAAAAAAAAGAAAACAGAATATAATAGATGAAGATGTGGAGAAATTGGATTCCTTGTGCACTGTGGGTAGGAACATAGAATGGAAAAGATTCTATGGAAAAGAGTATGGTAGTTTCACTTACAGTTTTGTAACCCCCTCAATTAAAAGCAGAATCCTGAAGAGATACTTGTACATTCATGTTTTTAGCAACACTATTTACAATAGGTAAATGTGGAAGCAACCCAAGTACCCAAAGACAGATACATGGATAAGCAAAATACGGTACATATATACTGTAAAATATTATTCAGGCTAAAAAGGAAAGGAATTTTGACACATGCTACAACATGAATGAGTATTGAAGACAATATGCTAAGTGAAATAAGCCAGTCACAAAAAGGCAAAGACTGTATGATTCCATTTATATGATACATTTAAAGTAGTCAAAACTACAGAAACAGAAAGCAGAAGAGTGGCTGCTAGGTGCTGGGTGACAGAGTGTATAAGGATTTATTGTTTAATAGATACAGACTTTCAGTTTTACAAGATGAAAACAGTTATGGAGAAGAGTGGTGGTAGTGTTTGCACATTATGAATTTATAGAAGACCAATTTAAGTGGATAAGGTTGCAAATTTTATGTTACATATATTTAATCACAGTAAAATACAAATAAATAAATAAATAAATAAATAAATAAATAAATAAATAAATAACTAAAACCCACAAAAGTCATTTACTGCAAACTGGTGGCTTTACACTGTGGTTTAAAAGTATTAAAGGAAAAATATGAGACATCATACCATCCTTGGCTTCCTGCTTAAATAATTGTTGATAGAATGACACTGAAAACAACACTGAAAATGAAGCAGTTTAACCCAAAAAATATTTTGTGTTAATCACACTCCATATTCAATGAAGGTTGGTACAAAAAAAATAAAGGGATCCTACAATGGCACTCAGGAACTCAGTTGAATCAATCTCCCCTTCTAGAATGTTGCTGGTTATCATAGTAGGAGAAGGAATAGGATTTGCTTACAATATGTTGTTCAAAATGAGATACTTGGCCATGACTAACATCTGGGGGTGAATATGTTAGATGGAGATTAACTGGTGAGACACACTGTCCATGCCTGATCGGAACTAAGGTATTTTTTAAGTTGTAAATTTCTTTCTTTCAGAATATTTTGTTTTCAATAAAGTATATTAACCTGAAAACAGTAAAATTTTCTCAAAATCATATTTTTTGTAAATATTGTATTATTCTTAAATGTCAATTTAGAAATGTAAGTTTTCATATTCCAAATCATATTATATTGATAGGAAGTACATTTTTGTTTCATTAATATTATCTATCCAACTAGTGGCTTCAGAGTGTGTGCATGCAGCTTCACATAATACAATTCGTCAAGAAACTTAAAGACAACCAGAAATTTTAGAGGAGTAATTATTTTATAATAACTTAGACCTTGCCTCTGAAATGTGTGTGTGTCTCTCTATATATATATATGGATGTATTTATATTTAAGTACGTGCACATGTGTGTGTGTAACATTCTATTTGGCCATTAAAATCCTAAGCAATGCATTGCTTAATAAAATTATTTAGAAACATTTCAGATTTTAATTAAATCTATGGCTTTTTATTCATGTGACAAGGTAAATTGTATGCATTTATTGTGTGCAACATGCTGTTTGAAATATATACATATTTAGCAAATGATTAAATCTAGTTAATTCATATATTCATTACTGCGCAAAGTTATTTTGTGATGAGGACATTGAAAATTACTTTCTTAGTATTTTTTCAGAAGAGAAAATACTGTTAATAACTATAGTCACTAAGTTGTGATATGGATCTCTTGAACTTTTTTCTCCTAGCTAATTGAAATTTTGTATTATTTGACCAATGTCTCCCCAACACACTCACCACTCCACTGTCCTAGTCCCTGGTTACCACATTTTACTCACCTATAATTGTAGTTTAATGTTAGAAAATTATATGCTAAATAATTTTATGAACCACATCTAATTATAATATGTGGCCTAAAAGGTAAACAAATTATAAGTGTATCATTAAATTTTAAGATCAACACAGTCTTGAAATATGAAATGAATGGTGAAATGTGATTTAAAGCAGTGATTAATCATCTTTAAGCTTTTAATAAATGCAAAATAATGGATGCTTAAAAAGAGAAATGATCTACTATGACTTCTAAGGGTAATGGATTGATGATGATGATGATGATGATAATAATAATAATGAGGAGGAAGAGGAAAAGAAAGAAGAGCAAAAATAAAAGGGAGTGAAGGTAGAAGAGAAGAAGGAACATTCTTGGGAGGTAGGTTAAAATTCCTTTCATAATTTTTTGATTTACCAACCCCCAATATATGACTTGGAAAAAGGAAGCATTAACTTCTCTGAAATACCATGAAATGCTGAAAAAATAAAAAATCACATACTACACAAATAAATTAAATGAACACTTGGAAATAGCACAGTTAATGTATTAGTACCATCTTAAAAGTTAATGTGATCCATGACATTCACAATTTGATCTATTGTATATCTTTCTCATTAATTCCAATGTTAGTTATGCATAGTTAATTTCATTCATAAATGGCAAGCAGACTTGTATAAATAGTGCTTTCTTGCATACAGGATTTGAGGGATAAAAAATTTTCTCCTAATCTATGTCCAGATATGAATCTTACTGGACCACTTTATTGATCACACCACCCACCAAATGAAAGGCCACCGTGTATCATTATGACTTATCTCCCTCATCACTAATGATTCTTTAGATAACAAAATTTATTGCACAAATAATTTTCGGAGAATGCTTATTAAGTATGACACTTCAGATTGGTACATTCTGCCACATAAATAAAACTGCTGTCTGCTCTAAGAACCTATCTTTTCATACCTATAGAAAAGAAAAAAATGATTTAAGCTAGACAAGCCCTCTCTAGGCATGTAGAAGCACTGTGACTTATTGGCCAATTATGTTGTTCATTTTTTCACATCTTGCAATTCATTACCTATCAGGTGCTGTGCTGAGTCGAGTGCCATGATGCCAAGTGCTGTCCTGAGCACTAGCCATGTACAAATGAAAATGCATCTCCCATGCCCTGTTCCCAGTAAAGTTAATATTTGACTTTGAACAAATATGATAAAATGATCTATCTAATATTATGATGATATTTATTTAATATAGTGAGTCCAAAGGAAACGGGACTCCAAAGTCAGTGAGAGATTTGGAAACAAACTTTATAAAGAATGTAACATTGGATTAAGATTTACAAATGATGAAAGGGGCAGATTTACAGGCAGATGGAACAACATCTGCCTGTGTGACAGAAAAGATGTTACACACCTTAGTTTGTGGCTCTCAATCATTTAATCCAAATGCTCATTCTTCTTATTGTGTGAAGTGTGTGACAGAAAAGAACCTAGCAAGTTCATCAAGAAAACAGTCAATTGTGATTTAAAAAAATAAATAAATGGGAGAAGACACAATTGCAGAAGATGAAGGGCCAGATCCTGAAAGTCTTTCTATGCAAAAGCCCAGTTACTGGAAACTCTTGATACATAGAAGAGGAAGAACTTGACATTTCCCTCAAGATGGTCTTTAGTTACTGGGTTCTAGATATTAACATTGTCTGAAGTAGATTGAAATACTAAATAGATTAAAAATGTTTAGTTCAGTATGTGTAGAAGTTAAATGTTATGGTATATTCAGTTGGAGATATACAGTAAATTATCACATACACAGGTAGCCAAGTAGCAAATTTTGACCTGAAAGCTAAAATCAGGGTCTCAGCTTAGGCATGGTGGTAGAATAAATCATTATGGGTATAAAAATGATTAGGAGGAATATATGTGATAGTGTTTCTCCACCTATATTTTTAAAACATGTATTGAGATGTAATTGACAAACAATATACTCTCTTAAAGTATAAAATTGAGTATGTTTTACATGTGTTTAATATTGTCATCTGTACATCAGTGGAGCCATCAGTGCAATATAAGCAACGAATGTGTCCACCACACCCAAAAGTTCCTTTGTGTCCTTTGTAACCTTTCTCAGCAGTCCTTTAGGATCCCTCCTCTCCATCCCCATGCAAACGCCAATTTGCTTTCTGTCACTATATATTAGTGTATATTTTCTAGAATTTTACATAAACAGAGCCAAATGGAAGGTATTCATTCTTTTCCTCTAGCTTCTTCCATTCAGCATAAGTATTCATGAATCATTTAAGTTGTAACTTGTATCAGTAATTCACTTTTACTCCTGAGTAGCATTTCATTTAATTGTGTTTTAGTCAGGATTCTCCAGAGAGACATAACTAATAGAATAAATATGAAAGGCGATTTATTAGGGAATATTGGCTTACATGATCACAGAGGTAAAGAAGTTCCACCACAAGCCATCCGCAAGCTAGAGCACCAAAGAAGCACGTAGCATGGCTTAGTCCCAGAACTAGAGAAGCTGATGATGCAGCCGTCAGTTTGAAGCCAAAAGACCTAATGACCCTGGGAAGCCACTGGTGCAAATCATGAATGTAAAAGCCAAGTGCATCTCAAGTCTGAGTTCAAGGGCAAGAAGAGAAAAAGCATCCTGCCCTAGAAGGAAGAGAGAGAGATTCCCCTTCTTTGTTTATCTTAGGCAGGCCCCCAGACAACCGGATGGTGTCTGCCTGCATTAATGGCAGGTCTTCTTATGCTCAGTCCACTGGCACATGTCAATCTCCTCTGGAAACACCCTCACAGATACACTGAGAATCAATGCTTCACCAGACATCCCAGCATCCTTCAATTCAAACAAGTTAACACCTAAAATATAAAACAAAATAAACCCTCATATATGAATATACCACATTTTGTTTATCCATGCAACTGATAGTGGGTGTCTTAGTCCATTTTGTGATGTTATAACAGAGTATCACCGACTGGGCAACTTACATACAATTTACAGATTTACTTCTCACTGTTTTGCAGGATGGGTAGTCCAAGATCAAGTTGCTAGAATCTAGCAATGGCCGCTCTATGCTTCTGAAATAACACTTGGAATGCTGTGTCCTCCAGAGGGGAGGAATATTGTGATCTCACATAGCAGAGCATAAAAGAGCAAAAGGAGAACTGGCTCCATCAAGCACTTTTATAATGGCATTAATTCATTTATGATGATAGAGTCCTCGTGACCTAAACACCTCACCTGCCTCACAACATCATTGCATTGGGAATTAAGTTTCAATATGAATTTTTGAAGGGACAAAAGCATTCAAACCGTAGCACTCTTCCCTGACCCCTCAACATTTATGTCCTCCTCACTAAATATGTTTATTCCATTTTAGTAGCCCTAAGTCTGAACTTGTTCCAGCATCAACTCAAAAGCCTAAAATTTACCATCTCATTTAAATCATATATGCATTAAACTCAAGGTATAATTCATTCTGAAGCAAATTTTCCTCCAACCAAGAGTCAAAATCAAGATATGTCCTTTCAAAATACAATGGTGGCATAGTCATAAAACAGATAATTCCATTCTGAAAGGGAGAAATAGGCAAGAAAAAAAAGGAGTAACATATCCCAAGTAAGTCCAAACCCAACAAGGCAAACAACATTCAACCTTAAGGCTGAAAAACAATCTTCTTTGATTCCATGTCCTGTCTTTGGGACACACTAGGCTAAGGGTTGGGCCATCAAAGCCCCAGGCAGCCCCACCCCATGGCTTTGCTGGGGGTAAGCTATGCTTCAGCAGTCACATGCTTGCAGCTTTTCCAGTGCACACGGATGGCTCTACAGTTCTGGGGCATTTTGGAAGGTCCTGCTCCCATGGCTCCACTAAACATCCTCCTGGTGGGGGCTCTCTATAGTGAAACTTCTGCACCCTGAGGCTCATTGACACATCAATTGAAGTCTAGGTAGGGGAAGCCATGATTTCACAGCTCCTGCACTCTGTGTGAAAGCGTAATTAACACCATGTAGACACTGCCAAGGCACAATGCTTCATCCACGGGAGCAGTGGCCCAAGACACACCTGAGCCTACGTGAATTGTATCTGTAGAAGCTAAATAGCGCTAGATCAAAATGTGGGGAACAGAGACCAATGACAGTCCTGTGCAGTGAGTCTCAATGTCCTAAAGGGACCCTGGGCCCCTCTCCAAAAACCATTCTGCCCCCAAGGCCCTAGCACTCAAGGGTCTATCATAGACATGGCATCCCAGAGAATATGAGAAGTATCTGTGGGGTCATTCTTCCTTTGTCTCAATGAATAGCAGCTGGCTTCCTTCTATCCTAATCTCCTTATCAAACTACCCTTTAGTTTTATCCTTGGTTTTCTATCCCAAGCTTGCTTTCTTATTCTTTACATGGACAGTATGAGAATTTTCCAAATCTATTTGTTCTGCTTCCATTTTAATTGTAAATTCTAAGTTTAAACAGTTTCCTTCTTCTTGTGTATTACAATAGTCAAGAGAAACAACATAGAATATCCTAAGTGCCTTGCTGCTTAAAGGTTTTGTCCACCCCTATATCTTAGTTCATCATTAAGTTCTGCCTTCCACAAAGTCTTAGGACATAAACACAATTCAGTCAAGTTATTTGCCACTTTAAAACATGGATAGCCTTTCCTCCATTTTCTAATACCTTTTTTCTCATTTCCATCTAAGACCTCACGAGAATGGCCTTTACTGTCCATATTTCTACCAACATTCCATTCACAACCACACAAGTAATCCATAAGAATGGGGCTTCTTTTATTTGCCTTTTCTTCTCAAGCCTCACCAGAATCATACTTAATGCTCCATTAATGGCAATCCAGGCTTTATCAAGCATTTAATTCTAAACTAGTCCAATCTCGACCCATTACCCACCTTCAAAGCCATATCCACATTTGTAGATTTTTTTTTTAAGTCAGCATTGCACTTTTTTGATACTGATTTCTCTTTCAGTTTGTTTTGTGCTACTAAAGCAAAATACCCAACAAACTGGGTAATTCATTAAAAATGAAGATTTATTTCTAGCAGTTTTAGAGGCTGAGAAGTCCATGGTCATGGTGCCAGCATCTGGTGAGGTCTGCTTTCTGCTTCCACGATGCAACCTTGAAGACTTCATACTCCAGTGGAGAACAGCACTGTGTCCTCAAATAGTAGAAGATGAAAGAGCTAGAGGGAGAAATTTTCACTATCAAGGCATTTTATAACATCACTAATACATTCATGATGGCAGAGTCCTAATAATCCATATACCTCCCAAAAGACCCTATCTCCCAACACTGTAGCATTGGGGATTAATATTCAATATGGATTTCTGGAGAGGACAAAATATTCAAGCCATGTTAATGGACGTTTCAGTTTTGGACTATTTTAAGTAAAACCTCTATGGCTATTCACATACAAGTATTTTTATGGACATCTATTTTCATTTCTCTTATATAAATTCATAGGAGTAGAATGGATAGATCACACAGTAGGGGTATGTCTAATTCAGACTAATTTCATTAAGATAAACTAAACTTTACTAAAATAACTAATCAAGTAAGAAAGTGTGATGTTGTTATAAAATAGATAAATAAATGAATAAGGATAAGAGAATTCTGAAATAAATAATAGACACACATCTACACATAGACAACTAATTCTTAACAAAGGTACAAAGGCAATTTATGCAGAAAAGATAGTATTAACAGCAAATTATTCTGGACAAATTGGATAATCTGTTTTTTAGAAAGAGTTTTAATGTCTTATACTACATTTTTAAAAATCTCAAATATATAGTAGATTTAAACGCAAAACCTGAATTTATTAAACTTTCAGAAGAAAATTCACTGGAGTAAAACTTTTCAACCTTGGGATTGCAAATATTTCTTAAGTACGAAGCCAAAAATACAATCTATAAATAATCTGCTGATGACTCTGATATTATCAAAATGAAGAATGTCAGCTCTTCTAAAGACAATGTTAAGATAACAAAAAGAAAAAAATGCAGACTGAGAAAATAGTTACGAATAAATTAGTTGATAATGGTACTTTACCCAGAATATGTTGGAAACAGGCCTCCCAAAATCTGGCCATAAACTGGCCCCAAAACTGGCCATAAACAAAATATCTGCAGCACTGTGGCATATTCATGATGGCCCTAACACCCATGCTGCAAGGTTGTGGGTTTACCAGAATGAGGGCAAGGAACTCCTGGCATTCTTAAACCACAAACAATAGCATGAGCAATCTGTGCCTTAAGGACATGCTCCTGCTGCAGTTAATCATTCCAACCTATTCCTCTAATTCGGCCCATCTCTTTGTTTGCCATAAGGGATACTTTTAGTTAATTTATTATCTATAGAAACAATGCTAATGACTGGCTTGCTGTTAATAAATACGTGGGTAAATCTCTGTTCCAGGCTCTCAGCTCTGAAGACTGTGAGACCCCTAATTTCCCACTTCACATCTCTATATTTCTATGTGTGTGTCTTTAATTCCTCTAGTGCCGCTAGGTTAGGGTCTCCCTGACCAAGCTGGTCTTGGCAGGAATATATAAATAATTGTTAAAACACCATAAAAGAATATTTTCCAATATAAAATGTGCAAAATTTAAACAAATACTTTAATGAAGAAGATATAGACAATAAAGAAGCATAAGAAAAAACACTCAAAACTATCAGTCATTAAGAAAATACAAATTGAAACCAGAATATGATACTACTATGCACTTGTTAGATGGACTAAAATGTAAAAACCTGACAATGGCAATTGTTCATGAGAATGCAGAGCAACTGATATTCCTCTATACTGCTGGTAAGAAATGTAAAATGTCATATCCATTGAAAGAAACAAAATGGCAATTTTTATCTTTTCAAAACTTCAAACTCTTTTTTGATAAGTATGAAATGTTTTTGGCATTTTTAATGTAATTTAATTTTAATATGATTGAATGTTATGATAAAAAAGTATGAAAATAATGATTTATGGTTCTTCTTTGCTTGGAAACTTTCTACAAGTTTCCTGTGAAATAACTCAATTATTAGAGAAAGCATCCGCCACTCACTAGAGTACAGACAGAAGTATACAAGATTATTTGTTAAATGGCATTTACCAGCTGGAGTGAGAAAAAGACATTCTCAATTCAGTACAAATATTTGATATATTAAAATACAGTTAACTTTGAAATTACAAGTACAGAAAACATAGTTATACCTGTTAGATGGAAATACCAACCTTTGTTTCCCATACTCAGTGAACTCAGTCAAGTTTCTTAAGAGCACTGTGCTCTTGTGCCTTCATTTGCAAAATAGAGCATGAACCTAACTCACTGGTTCATTTTGAAGATTAAATGATTTAATACACAGAAAATGTTTATACTCTAACTTTCCTACAAGAATTCAAAAGATATTGGTGCTCATTATTTTAGACAGATAAAAGTTACTAGAAAGCACTTTGTGGTGAGGGGGCAAAGCAAAATAGCAGAATACTCCCTGCAAGAGCACCAATTTAACAACTATATACACATAAAAAGCACCTTCGTGAGAAGCAAAAATCAGGTAAGCACTTATAATACCTGGTTTTAACTTAATATCACTGAAACAGGCACTGAAGACATCAGTAAAACAGTCTTGAATTGCCGATGCAACCCCTCCCCCACGTTATGGCAGTAGCAGCATGGTGCAGTGAGTGATTCTGTACACTGGAGAGATGGAGAGTTCTGCAATTGCGAGGCATAGAACTCAGTGCTGCACTGTTACAGCAGAAAGGAAAACTGGACCAAACTCAGCTGATGCCCGCCCACAAAGGGGCCATTTAAAACAGTGCTAGCCAGATGAGAATTACCAGTTTCAGAGGTTGGAACTTGATTTCCTACAAGGCTCATCACCATGAGCTAGAGTGCTTTGGGGCTTTGAATACACTTGGAAGGCAGTCTAGGCCACAAGAACTAAAGATCCTAAGCAAGTTCTGCATCATCATTCCAGGGTCCATACAACTGCAGGAGCCTTTATTTCAGATTCCCTCAACTGAGGGGACCTCCATACCCATTCTGACCCTTCGCTGATGCACAACTCTATGAGGTAAAATAAGACAGGTTTTTATCAGTGCTTTCTCCAGTTTTAGTTTTTTCCACTACAGAAAATGATTAAAGGCTTAATGCTTTTATGTTTGGCTTGTTGCTTTAGTAGGCTATGCTGATATTTGCCAGCTCAGCTCTCTCCCACCTCAGCTGGGCTCCTGCCAGTCCCCTAAACTCTTTACTACATTTTATGCAGCATCATATATTTTCACCCTAGCTAATATACGAGGAGATATATTTGACTTGCCCCAAATGTTTACTACCCACTAACAGTAGTTCAAATTCTGTCCACTTGGCTTCCTAAATACTGTAATTCTATACTGAATTCAACTTTTCCTTTTGAACACTTCTAGTATCACCTAAATCCAGTCTTCATTCTTTAATTCCTGGCCTCCTGAAAAGAAATAATAAATGTACCCACAGTTACCTACAAATCTATCTATACTGTAGACATGGTGATAAATTCAAAACACAGTACCTGACATTTATCTTCTCACCCTACCAAATCACTGCAGTTGGATGAAATCTTAGCTTTTCATTACGGTTTGGATGTTTTTACTTTTCCTGTGTCATAACTCACTGGTCTTTTCTAATTACATTATTTTCCCAAAGGACTAAAATTCTTCCATAGCCAAAATGTATTTTAATTTTTAAAATCATATATTTAGTTATTTAATTTTACTTCTGTGGTTCTACTCATTCTATCACCATTGCTTAAAATACTTTGCTTCCTCTTTTAAAAAAAAATTGAAAAATATTTTATGGGAACATACTAGGCATATATATTCATGGGGTACATGAGATATTTTGATACAAGAATACAATTTGTAATAATCACATCAGGGTAAATGGAGTAATCATCACTGCAAGCATTTATCATTTTTTGTGTTTCAAATATTCCAATTATATACTCAGTTATTTTAAACTATACATTATTGTTGACTGTAGTCACCCTGTTGTGCTTCAAATTCTAGATCTTATTCCTTCTAATTAATTGCCTCTTTACCATAAATAAATCATCTCTTTTATCAAATCCAGAAAGGAAACTTCCGTGTGTGTGTGTGTGTGTGTGTGTGTATAAAACAAAGGAGCATTAATCACCAGTGGGATATACTTAGTTCAAGGAAAAACATACTGGGAGAAGGATCAGCAAAATTACAGGAGGGACCCACTCAGCACAGGAAAGAGTTGAGAGATGGGAGTGAATGTCAGAAGCTACCAGATGGTAGAAGAAGTAAGGAACACCTTTTTCCTTTAAGCCTCTGGGGGGAGTAGAACCCCGAAAACACCTTGATTTCTGCCCAGGGAAACTGATTTCAAAGTTTTCGCCTCCAATACTGTGAGAGAATAAATTTCTGTTATTTTAAGCCACTAAGTTTATGGTAACTTACTACAGCAGCTATAGGAAAATAATGTAGATTTATTGGCCAAATTCAGCCAATTGCCTGTTTTTGTACAGCCAAAAATTTTGAGTGTTTTAAATATTTTTAAATGGTTGAAAAAATCAAATACAGAATAATATTATCTGACATGTGAAAATTGCAAGAAACTCAAATTCAACTGTCCTCAAATAAGGTTTTGTTGGAATATACCCAGGCTCCCCTACACATCGTTTGTAGCAGCTTTCATGCTAAATAGTAGAGCTTTGGAGTTGCTGCAGAGAGAGTGTGGCCTGCAAGGCTGATAATATATGCTCTCTGGTCTTTCATAGAAATGATGTGCTGTCCCCTGTACTGGATTATTTTATAATTGTCACTTTCTATGTTTGTCTTTTTCATTGAATTGTTAATTACTTGAGGACCAACATTTTACACACAGTCCAAGTTAAACAAATATTTAAAGACTCAGTAAACTTTTTGTTGTCTCTGAACAATACAAGAATTGCATTCTAATGCCAAATACCAAAGTATCTATGAATTACTTAGTTATAGTTTTCTTAATTTCAAAGGCTTTATATTTTTAATATATTCTAAATGATGGTGGGAATTTAGAATGATGAAATGATTTGGACTAAAACATCTAATATCATCCTGTAAGGAATCAAGATACCTTGCAATAGATGAATTTTGAGATGATTAGAAATGTCATAATGTTGGTAATGACAAAATAAATAGAAACAAAAGAGTAAATGTGAGAAAAATTTAAAAGATGTCATCGATAAGAAAGGTTGCACTACAAGATGTTTATTAAGAGAACAAATAAATTAGGTTTAAGGACCAAAATTTTTAATAAAACTGATTTTTAATTTGAACTGAGCATATTTGGGACTTAAATATTTAGATTTTTAAATATGGTAGAGACATGCTAATTAAAGATGAAAGAGCACAAAATATTAACCAACATACAATGTTATGCTGTAAGATATTATTGAAGAGTTCACAGTTTTATATTATTCTGTAATTCATGCTTTATTGCTAATTGATTTTTCCTAAATGACAAACTTGTAATTGGTAGTTACTGAAGCACATATTCTCAAAGGTCGTGAAGCCCCAGTGAACCCTGAGTGAGAAAACTTTCTCATAAGATAAAGCTATTTCTGAAGTCAGCATAAAACCAAGCTTTGTACTTTATCAACTTATGAAGTTTAAATGTTATGCTAATACAAAATGGATATTCATTTTTATAAAAGACTTCAAAAGAGAAAAAAAAACAGTCAAACACTGCTCAATAGAAAGAAATGAAGAATAACTGGAAAACTTAAAATTAATATCATCTTACTAGCCTCTAAGTTTAAAATTGACATTAAACTATTGAGCATAGAGAACTATAAAATAATTTTGTTGTTCATTTGCTCATATGGTGAAGTGGCTTTTGCACAATTCTACAGGGGAATATGTATTGAACTCTCTGAATTCATTTCATATTTATTACCTCTTCTTTTACAAGAATACAAAGTATTCTCTTATTACTGGAAACATGAACTATATTTGCACTTGAAAAGAGGAGGAGGAATTTTCTGCCCTTAATTAAGAATCACGCTTTTTTAAGGCACAAATCCATGTGTTCAATACCAATGGTAAGTTAGCTTTGGAAAGGTGTAACTTAGGGGCTAGAAAAGGCATCAATGGTGGCCCATTCATTTTTCTACTTAAAGTACTTTTTATTTTTTCTCCTCTCTTTATCCTATCATATTTTCTTAACTCAGCTAATTTTTACAAACTAAATGTTTATTTCCCAAAAAAATACGTGTGACCATAATTGTCATGTTACTAACCAATCTCGATACTTTTTTAGATGACAGTAAGGCCACAGCTTATTGTGGGAAACAGGCACATATTAAATATTTAGAATAGAATATGGTTTTTAATTTAAAAATATAAACAGTAGCAGGTTTAATTATCTATCTAATTGTGTAGTACAGTGGTTCACTCTTACGTAAATGAGACAACCTGATTTCAATTTTAGTGAAAACAGTTTTAGCTTTGTGGTCAAGAAAAAGATATGTGAAATCTATCTTCAGATTCTTCACTGAATTCTCGATCTATTTTACAAACTTAATATACTAGCACCTGCCTCGTAGCATTATTATAAGAATTAAAATCAAATAAGCAGTTTGTTCACTGTCACAAAAATTTGAGATTTTATTTACATGAAAAATAGTTGTCATCAAAATTGTTATATTTTGTCTTTATAATTGAGGGGAGTAGAAAACTATCAACATTTTATTTTTCTGCTGATTATGTTCTGCTTCAAGAAAAATCATGTGACTAAATTTAGACTAAGTGAGCCCATCTAAACTATTTTGTCATTTTTAGTAATCATTGGTTAATAATGAATGCTATTGAGAATGAAAATGCAATTTCAACTTAACGTTCTTGACTTCTCAGGGAGGATAGTTATTTTATAAAAATAAAGTTCATATTTAAACCATGAAAAATCAATTATTAAACAAATCTGTGCCCTTTCTTACAAATACTGGGAGACAAAGGTCAGAGACAAAGTTTATAACTTTCACACTACAAAACTAAAAATAAAATAGGGATAGTCTACTCTTGGTCGTGGAGAGTCATTTAGAATCTCATTCCAGAGCTTCTGTTACATAGTTGCCTACTAAAATGTATGTAGGTATATGATTGATTACATATATACTAATTTATATGTATATACAGATATATATTGTGTGTGCATATATGTGTGTGTGTATACATACATATAAATACACAGACACATAGCAGCATTAGCAGATCAAGTTATATTGTGTTTATTTCAGCTCTCTTAATATAATGTAGCATATTTTTTAATGTTCTCAATGAGGAAATATAGGATAATAAATAGATGATATATTTAATTTGGCCACAAACACACCTTTCCATAAATATTATATAATTTTGGGTACATTATTTGATTTACTTGACCTGAGTTCCCTCACCTATAAAACGGAGACAATAAAGTCTAATATAAAATGTTTGTATAAGCCTTATATGAAATAGAATGGAAAAGTGGCTGATTCAAAATAAACACTCAAAAACTTACAATTTTTGCATCAAATATATGATTATTAAGTGATAGGAATTACTCATACCTGAAATATGTTGTATATATTAAGAGGAAAGCACCAATTTTAGTGAGGAGAGCCAAAAATGAAATTGTATTATTAAATGCAGGAAAATTGACATGTCAGCACAGTAATATTAAAGGAGAGTGAAATAACAAGATGGGTTAATCATGTTATCTTTTTAAATCATGTTTATACATTACTTTCTTTTTATCATAAAAGAATTAAATTGAGGGAGGCTAAGAATGTAGCAACCCTCTTGGGGAGTAGATATGAAGATCTTGTTCAGAGAGCATTGCTCAGATGTCACTCTTGTTGTACTGGAAATGGGACCCAACCACCTCATGGTATATTATGACACGATAGTAAGAAAAATATATACAGAAATAAGCTAATTCATGATTAGCTTCAACACTGATATAATTAGCTCCACATTGATGGAATTTCTGGGGGAAACAAAAAACACAAAGTGAATTGATCTTCAGACAAAGAATGGGGCTTTTAAAGGGCTGACTCTGAATTAAGTATGAAAGGAGTAGCCTAAACTCTAAGGATTCCAATTCTGTGGCTTCTCCTAGTAAATTTTACTTAATATTTTTAGGTAGTAAATAGTTTGTATATCTCTGTTTTCTGGCAGGTTCTAAACCTTACCATAAATTTTAGGGGGCAAAAATTTTTAGGGAAGAATTGAAACACATTATTCTGAGTCCTTATTTTTAAAAAGTGCCCAGAAAAAAAAAAAAAAAACCACAATTGTAAATATGCTGATTTGGGGGCTACCCCTACCTTGAATAAAACCCAGTGCATCAGGCCTAATAACCATAGCTTCAGCACCACCTCCTTGATACATGAATTATCCGTGAATTAACAAATCTAATCCTTATCGTAGGATAAAGAAACTGAGATTTTAAAAGATTAAATAATTTGCTTCAATTGCATGCAGTAAATAATTAATGTGTCTACATCACAGATACAAGCTTTGGAACATATTGTCCGTATTTGGGAAAAACACTTTAATTTGCTCAAAATATACAGAACCTTGCAAAAACTCCCTAATAAAATAACATTTTGTTTTTTACAGTAAAACCTATGAAGTCTCTTAAAGTATCAATCATAAACCAGAGATCCAAAAATGCTTCAGACTTACAGAGAATTGAAAAAATATACTTTTTTCCAATTCATATGTGTTTTAATATATGAATTCTAAAAGCCATTTTTGGCAATGCACTGGCTTAATCATTTGAAACACAATTCTCATTATCTCCCCAAATATTTTTTTCTTTAATCTATTTTAATATAAAGATTAGGCTATTAAAATTCCTTCAGGAAGACATCTAATTACTTGTCATCTCCTTGTTCTACAATTAACACCATTTTCCACTGAAGTGAACTATACCTGCAAGCAATGAATATCATCAGGGGACTTTGATAATTAACCTACAATTGTAGCTATTAAAAAGGTTTTAGCAATTGTCCTTTTGAAATATTTGCTACATGATTACAAATTATTTACTTAAAAATGTCCCAATTTTAGCACCTCAAGATATAACAGCTATATTATAAAAGCTATATTGACTTAGCTTTCTCATATCATCTTGTATCACTTTAAGAAAGGCAGGCTGGAATGCAAGTAATGTTCATGGTGCAGAGGAGCTTCTCTACAGGAGTAGCTATTATTAATGCCCTTTAGCCAAAGACCACCAGGAACACAGCTGAAGTTAAAAAAAAAAAATGGATTTATTACTCTTTGAAGTGAGGATGACTGCTTACTATAGGGAATTGGTGGGTATCAGGATAAGAAGGTTAAAAAATAAGTAATCTTTTACAGGATTTGGAATTAGTTTGGGTGATTTGGCAGAAGGTCCAAGGAAGCAAGGTTTTCTGCTAGTTTGAATGTATTTTATGTATTTCAAAATAAGAACTTCACATTGATTTTAATACACTGGTTGATGTGAAAGGAAAGCAGGGGCAATTTTATGGTTGGTTAAAAAAGAAGTAGCTGTCACTAGTTTAGCAAAAGAATGGAAATACTGTTATTCTGTGGGCTAAGGAGCAACCTACATTTTGTTCTATTTAGACAAATTCATGAAGTAGCCTTGCTTTGTCTCATTTTATCATGGATTTAAGATTGGTCTGAGGTTGAAATTCTGTGGAATTGTTACATAAGAGAATAACATGGCCTACAGTGAGTACTGGGTCACCTTCTGAGTGTCAAGAAATGCTCTTTGTTTTCTTAGTCACTGTGCATACCAGAAAGATAATGATTAAGAAAAATGTCTACAAGATAATGTAAAAAAATTAAAATATTAATTTTCAGTTATTCATTTTCTTAGATCAATATTTCTATCCTAATTCTTCAAATAAATTGAGAATGCTTTTCAAAAACAGTACTTGATATAAATTAGTAAGAGAAAATATAATTTAAATTATATTGTTCTGGCAGCAGAGACAGAAATCAAAGTAAATTCAATTATATATTTTCATGATGTAAAAGAAACAACATGGTTATCTTTTTGTTTTTCTCTTCAGAGCTATTCCTTATCCTTGTTCATCCCTCTTCTTGTCCCCAGGATGCTGGCTAGATTGTTACTCTCTGTCTTCCAGGTAATAGCTGCCAATAGGCATCCCCAGAGGGAGATCAGTAGAAGGGAATAGAGTGAGGTCAAGGTAAATGTTAGCCATCATTTTCTTCATGTCCTAGATGTGTCCCTGGACCAAAATAAACAGCTCCTGGCTGGCTGCCACCCCACGCAGCTCTTTTTCTGTATTCCCCTATCTTCTTCAACTCTTGGCCCCTTTTGGCCTATACTGTAAAGACACCTATTTCTACTAACCAGAAGGCATTTCACTATTTATTGTGGTTTCACTACACCTGGCTTGTTCCTGTGTATCTATTTCACTCATTAAACTCTTTGCAACATATCCATTTTTACATTGCTAGCAGTTTTTTGCTATAGGGCAGAGTGAAACATATATATTATATATAATGTGTTTTGAAATAAAAGTATCACATTGATTTTGATACATTGTCTGATGTAAACACATTTCCCTATAAGGATTTTACTAATATTTTCAACAAGCAATGTGGAGGATTCCATATAGCTGCCAAATTGATATTTTGAAATAATTCATTGCTTCAAATGCCTATTGTTTATATTATATGCTAATGCTGATAACTAGATAGTCTATGTTTTCACCTAGATCTGGAACAATGATGTTTAATATTTCCCAAATAATCACATTTGACCTATGCATCATCAACAAGTCACATATTATGACTTGCCTGGGAGCATGGCTTATATTCAAGGTCCCTTTTACCTCCAGTTTAATATATATTAAATGTTTTTGTTTTAAAAATGTTTTGTTTATATTTGCATTAACACAAGCTAGAGGATTTGCTATACCTCCCAACTGGACTTTGAGTTTCTGATGAAGTGTCATGTATTAGTGGATGCATGTGAAACGAAAAGATTTACCACAACAATACATCACTAAATCTGAAGCAAAGGAGATCAAACCTGTCTTTCTTTTATTCACCTCCCCCAGAACCTAACATCTTTCCCAGAAGCTATCATTGCTAACATCTCCTTTGCATGGGTAGACTGCCGGGTGGTTACTGATAAAACATGAGTCTGCAGAGAAAGCTAGCTACTCCTGGTTGCTGGCAGGGGTCATAGAAGTAGGATGGTGCTTTCTCTGTCAGGAATCTGGTTTTAATTTTATGAAATAACAAAAAGCATGGCAAGAAAGAGGATCAAAATGAAAAAAACCCAGAAGAAATGAATAACATAGCAATTCATTCCCACAACTAATATATATATTCAATTTTTCAGGAACAAAATTTATAATTACTTTGATAAGATTGTTCCTTATCTTGTGATAAGGAAAGAGGTGCCCAGTTTCCAGTCAGTGAAGTCATTGAAAACCCAGGAAGATTGTAGTCTAGGGGCAAGCAAATTTGTGCAGGAAATCTTCGTGGAACAGCATTATGTGGAGTACATAAAGTATACGCCAAAGGTTTAAAAGAGTGGTTTATTGTATAATGTAAATCTAAATCTATTTATATAATTTATTATTTCCTTATATCTTTTTAGGCAATAATCACATTTATCAGCAAAAAGCTCAAAGAGTTTAACTAAAAGAAATAATAAAATTTAATGTAACATTTAACTACAGACTTTCATTTACTTTGGACATTTTTCATGAATTTGGAATGAGAAACAAAATCTTTGAGAAAGCTATTCGTGTTAGGAGTTGTGTTAATATTCCTGACAAGATGAAAACTAAATAACGGCAGACTAATTAAGAAATGTCATCATTTACTTCAAAAGTAAAAAATGTATTTAAAGAAAATATGCCCAAAAGTGATGCTTTCACAAGGTACAATTATAGAAAGTGCATTTCTATTTCTGTGAACGCTGTCACAGAAATAGAATAGTTATCTATTCTATATACATTAGAAATAGTTTTATCTGAATCTCACAATTGTACTTCCACATTAATATTGCTCATTTTTTCAAGTGTTTTGCACCTATATGCAAAGTGAAGCAATAATTATGTATTGACTTTATTATCAGAAACCTTCCACAAATGACTAGTTTTACATCAATATTATCAGAGAATTCAGAGTGAAAATCAGTAAGAATAAATTCTAATAAATGTTTTGAATTTTAAATGGAATTTATTAAATCAAAGTCAAATTTTTGAAAGTTCATTTTGTAAAAGTAGAAAAACTTCATTATTATAATTGTACTTTACATTCAGTTACTATTTTAATAATGCATGCAAAAATATTTTTTAAATATAAATATAAATTTGAGTATAGTGCTATTAAACAAAAACAACAGCAATGACCACCTAGATTCTTATTAAATTAATAGATATATGGAGTAAAAATGTACTTGAAATTTATTGTAAAGGGCCCTTAGTCCATATTTACATCTGAAATTTGATTATTCTGTTATAATTTAAAATAAGAACTATGTACTAAAAATTCATGTAAATTATACATAATATGATACACATATTTTGTATCATCTATCATTCATGTATAATATATAAATAATTTATGTATTGTACATGAATATATAATATACATATGATACATGAATAGAAATGTATATACTTTATATATAATTTATACATAATAATGTATATATATTCACACACACATTCATATATAAAAATGTATAAATAATTAAGATGGAAAAGCTGATGTTGACAACAAAAACTAATTTCAGCAGGGTGTACCTGGCATGAGACAGATGCCAGATGAACAGAACTACAAAAGATGAATAAAATATTTAAAAATCACTGAAGGCATTCATAAAACAACAAAGGCTGCCAGAACTCCAGAGCCACAATCCTATAGGACAGGGTCATGCATTGAGGTGAGCCCTGCATTTACTGCTGCTTTTTCCTTTTGAGCTTTTATTCAGTTCTAAGTGCAAGACATAGGGGCAAACTGAGAGCAGCAATCCAGGACTTGTAGCATTCCCTTGGCTGAGAAAACAGTCACTAAAATGTGTGACTTCCAAACAACCTAGAATGCAAGGCAATATCCTAAGAGAAAAGAAAACCATAGAGAAATGACCCACACAGTGTGAGCACAGTGTTGCTGTAAGACATTATTCAACTTTTACACTGTTCGAGTACAGGTGATGATGCAGGTAAAGAAAGCATAAAAACAGCTGCTCAGAAACTACAAAGCGAAGCACAGATTGAACAGTCTCACTGCTCAGGAGAGACAAATACAGAGCTCAGGAACCCCTCAACTCAAGAGAAAGGACCTTTGTACACACCCTAGAATTTCACTTGGGAGACTTGAAAAGGTTAAACTCTAGATGTAAGCACAAACCAGGTATGTATTTATTGTTCTGTGTAAGGTGGTGAAAATAGGTAGATCTTCTGCAGAGAAAAATAATACCATGCACACACTATATAATTTTCCATATATAAGTTTAGATAATTTAATTTAAAAACAAATAGTGGTTAGAAAGGGGTCCAAATGAACAAAAACCAAAAGAAATGCATAAGATAGTAATTCATACCCACAACCAATAAAGATATTGGAGTTACTGGAAATGAAGTTTAAAATTACTGTGATTTAAATATTCAAGAATACTGACAAAAATAGAATTTCAGCAAAGAAAAACAAAAGTCAGTTAGATGGCAGGTTTAGAACTGGATAATTCAGTATTATATTATGAATTTAATAGATTGGTTTAAAAATAGTGTAGTCACAGCATTAAAAAGAGCAAATACACTGAAAGTTAGAGCAAGATAAACTGTCTGAATTGATGCATCCAGAATAGATTTTAAAAACACAGTAGTGTTTAAAAGACATACAATTCATGATAATAAGATCTAATAAAGCTCCCCAAGGAAGGGAGGAAGTATGAGTCAGAAATAACACTTGAAAAAATAAAACTGTACAATTTTCTAAAACCTATGAAAACCTAATGTGAATCTACAACTTTAAGGAGATCTAAAACAAAATGAAACAAAACACTACACACACACACACACACACACACACACACACACACAGGCAGGCGAAATGCAAAATAAAAGCACACCTATGTTACTTTGCTAAAAAAGGAAAAAATAAATCTTAAAAGCAAAACAAAGAAAACACATTTTCCTTAAAGAGGCAATAATAAGAATGACAGCTAATTTTCAAATAGAAATAGTGGAGATAAGAAAAATATAAAAATATTTCTTGAAAGTGCTAAGAGAAAATAACTGCCAAGCAAGAATATTTTGTACAGAAAATATCCTCCAAAAATGAAGGTAAACAAAGATATTTTTGGCAAAAACAAAAGCAGAGTAAAATATTCACCAGCAGAGCTCTGCCCTTGGAAATTGTAAAGTATATTATTTAAGCAGAAATAAAATTAGTCCAGATAGAAACTGTAATGCAGAAAGGAGTGAAAAGGAATACAGATAGCTAATATGTGAATAAATCTAAGATAACATCAACTACTGAGAACAATAATAGCAATATCTTATGAGGTTTAAAATATATGCAGAAATATAATACACAAGAAAAAGAGTGGGAAAGCTAAAAGGGGACATAAATGTAGGCAAAAGTTACGAGGTCTTTGAATTTTTTAGAAATAATTAGACATATACTCATTTCATTTTACTAATCAAGAGCAAATATTGCAATGTGTGCAATAGCCATTAAATACAAGTAAAAGTAGTTTCAATTAACAAGCTAACAGAGAGGAAGAAAAGAAAAATATATTTGTTATATAACACATAATATTCTATAAAAACAACATATTTTTAAAAGAATAGAGCATAGAACAAAAACATAAAATGATAAAATGGTACATTTAAATACAAAATCCCTTCATTTCATAAAACGTAAATGCTATATATTCTTCAATTAAAAGCAAACGTTGTCACACTAGCTGAGAAACAAAATTCTAACCATATGCTGGCATAACAGAAAACCATATTAAATATAAATAAAATGGTTGACAGCCAAGGATAAAAACATGCATAATATAAGAACATTAACAAAAAGGAAGCAATATAGCTACATTAATACTAGAGAATGTATACTTCAAAGGAAGAAGCATTTCTAGAGATAAAGATCTAATAATGCCAAGAAGTTAAACATCAAGAAGCTAAAACAACCCGAATTTTGTATATGCTTAATGAAATAGTTTAAAGATATTTAAAGGAAAAACTGCAAAATAGCTTGTAGATAGAAATATTTCAAAAGTAATTGGTGTTCTTAATGCAACTATCTCAGTAAACAACAGAACAAGCACACAAAAGAAAAATCCATAAGTATACATTTAAACAACACTCAGCAAGTCCCAACTAAATTATATTTATAAAATATAATATCTATCATTATTCTAAAGTTTATATCAAAAAGTAAAAACAGTAGATCATCTGTTATTTTAAAAATTTGAATTCAGAATAATGGTTGCCGGAGCTAGAGGGAGTGGGGAATAGAGATTCTGGACAAAGGATAAGAAGTCTATTTAAGCAGGATGAATTGTTCTGAGAATCTAATGTATTGCATGGGAAATACAGTTAATAATACTGTATTGTAATTTGAAACTCACTAAGGCAGTAGGTTGTTAATGTTTTCATTTTCCCCCACAATGCAAAAAAATATAACTACTGAGATGATGGATATGTTAAGTAGCTTGATTAAGGTCATCATTTCACAATGTTTTTGTTCATCAAAACATCACATGATACATCATATACATATATACACACACACACACAATTTTTAGCTTTATATCTCAGTAAAACCAGAAAAAATAAATCAAGAAGGAAATGAATAACTTGATTAAAAATAAGCAAAATAATTCAACAGACACCCCACTAAAAAAGATATACAGACTGCAAGTAAATTTATAAAAAAACTTAATGTCCTATGTTATTAGGAAATTGGAAATTAAAACAGCAATAAGATACCACTATGTATGCATTAGTATGGCCATAATCTGAAACAGAGATAGCGTCAACTGCTACTGAAAATTTGGAATGACAGAAACTTCTATTGATTGCTTGTGGAAATGCAAACTGGTACAATCCCACGACTAAACATATTCTAACCCATATTATCCAGAAATCATGATCCTTAATATTTAGCCAAATGAACTGAAAGCTTATGTCCACACAGAAGCCTCCACATGGACATTTGCCTCAGCAACCAAGATGTCTTTCAAAAGGTGAATGAATAATTAAACTGTGGTACAACCCTAATGTAAACTATGGACTTCAGGTGATAATGATGTGTCAATGTAGGTTCATAATTTTTACAAGTGTACTACTCTGGTTGAAGTTTGTCTATAGTGGAAGAGGCTGTGCATTTTTTTAGTGTGGGGTACATGGGAACTCTCTGTACTTTTCATTACATTTTACTGTCAACCTAAAAGTTCTCTAAAAAATAAAGTTTATAAATTAATAATAAAAAATAATTTATACAAAAAGCGCCTTGATAAGTTACAAATTAATACAATAAAAATAATAACAGAAAAAAGCACAAATATTTGGAAACTAAACAACCAAATTGTATTAAGTGGCTGGAAAAAACTACAATAAAAATTAGAGACATCTTGAAATTAATATTAATAAAATACAAAATAGAATACATTAAACTTATGGGGGTACAAATAAATGTCTACTTGAAAGGACACATATAACTTCAAATACATGCATTTAAAAAAGGAATCTTAAAATTCAACGATCTCAGAATCTGTGTGAAGAAGGTAGAAAAAGTATTAGAATTAAAGGCAAAATATGAGATAGGGAATAAAGATAAGCACATATATACTTTCAAATAGCAAATAAAAGCAAAAAAGAGAAAATCAGTAAGAAAAGTCTCCCAGGAAAACAAACAAACAAACAAATAAAAAGCTGGGACTTGATGGCTTCATTGCTGAATTCTACCAAACATTTAAAGAAAAACTAGTACCAATTCTACTCAAAACATTCCCCAAAACAGAGGACGATGGAATACTTCCAAACTCATTTTACAAGGCCAGTATTACTCTGATACCAAAACCAAAGACATCTCAAAATAAAAAATACCAGCAAATGAATTCAACAATACATTAGAAAGATTATTTATCCTGACCAAGTGGGATTTACCACTGGGATGCAGAGATTGTTTGACATATAAAAATAAATGTGCCACATCATAGCAACAGAATGAAGTACAAAAACCATATGATCATTTCAATTAATGCCAAAAAAGCATTTGATAAAATTCAACATTGTTTATGATAAAATCCATTCAAAAATAGGTTATAAAAGGAACATACCTCAACATAATAAAAGCCATATACAACATACCCACAGCTAGTATCATACTGAATGGGGAAAAACTGAAAGCCTTTTCTCTAAGATCTGGAACATGACAAGGATGCCCACTGTTCCCACTGTTCAACATAGAACTGGAAGTCATAGCTATAGCAATCAGACAAGAGAAGTATGTGAAAGTCATCCAAATAGGAAGGAATGAAGTCAAATTATTCTTGTTTGCAGATTATATAACCTTGTATTTGGAATACTCCACAAGAAAACTATTGGAACAGGTAAACAAATAAATTTTCAGGATACAAAATCAACATATGAAAATCAGCAGCATTTTTGTATGCCAACAGTGAACAATGTGAATAAGAAATATGAAAGTAATCCCATTTATAATAGCCACACATAATATTAAATACTTAGTTAAGCAAAGAAGTGAAAAATCTCTATAATGAAAGCTATAAAAGACTAATGAAATAAATTGAAGAGGACACAAAAAAATAAAAAGTTATTCCATGTTTATAGATGGAAAGAATCAATATTGTTAAAATGTCCCTACTACCAAAAGCAATCTACAGATTCAATGCAATCTTATCAAAATATTAATGACATTCTTCACAGAAATAGAAAAAAAAATCCTGAAATTTACATGAAACCACAAAAGACCCAGAACAGCCAAAACTATTCTAAACAAAAAGGACCAAACTAGAGGAATCACATTACCTCACCTCAAGTTCTACTACAGAGCTATAATAACCAAAACAGCATGGTACTGGCATAGCAACAGACACATAGATGAATGGAAGATAATACAGAACCTGGAAACTAATCCACACACCACATAGTGAACTAGTTTTTGATAAAGCTGCCAAGAATATACAGTGGGGAAGTCTCTTCAATAAATGGTGCTGGGTAAACTGGATATCCATGTACAGAAAAATGAAACTACATCTCTATCTCTCATCATATACAAAATGAAATTAAAATGCATTAAAGACTCAAGCCTAAGACCTCAAACTATGAAACTATTAGAGGAAAACATTGGGTAAATTTTCCAGAAAATTGTCTGGGCAAAGATTTCTTGAGCAATACCCCACAGTCACAGGCAACCTAAGCAAAAAGGGACAAATGGAATAACACCAAGTTAAAAGACTTCTTCACAGTAAAGGATGCAATCAACGAAGTGAAGAGACAATCCATAAAACGGAAGAAAATATGCAAAATAGCAATTCAACAATGAATGTATCACCAGATTATATCAGGAGCTCAAACAACTCTGTAGGAAAAAATCTAATAATCTGATCAAAAACGGGCAAAAGATTTCAATAGACATTTCTCAAAAGAAGACATACAAATGGCAAATAGATATATGAAAAGGTGATCAATATCACAGATCATTAGATAAATGCAAATCAAAAATACAATGACATATCATCTCACCCCAGTTAAAATGGCTTATATTCAAAAGGTGGGTAATAACAAAGGCTGGTGAAGATGTGGATAAAAGTGAATCCTAGTACACTGTTGGTGGAAACGTAAGTTAATACAACTACTATAGAGAACACTTTTGGAGACTCCTCAAAAAACTAAAATGAACTAAAAATAAACAATAAACAAAAAACTAAAAATAGATCCACAATCCCACTGCTAGGTATATACCCACAAGAAAGGGAATCATAATCTGAAGGAGGTATCTGCACTCCTATGTTTGATGCAGCACTGTTTATAATAACTAAGATTTGGAGGCAACCTAATTGTTCCTCAGCAGATGAATGGAAAAAGAAAATGTGGTACATATACCCAATGGAGTACCATCTGGTCACAAAAAAGAGTGGGATCTAGTCATGTGAAAAAACATGGCTAGAACTGGAAATCATTATGTTAAGTAAATAAGCCAGGCACAGAAAAACAAACATTGCATTATCTCACTTATTTGTGGAATGGAAATTAAAACAATTGAACTCATGGGTTTGAAAAGTAGAAGGATAGTTACCTGGGACTCGTGTGGGTAGTGAAGGTGTGGGGGAAGTGGAGGATGATTAATGGGTACAAAAAATAGTATAAAAAATGAATAAGACCTACTATTTGATAGCATAACAGAGTGACTATAATCAATAAGAAGTGTACATTTTAAAATAACTTAAAGGGTGTAATTGCATTGTTAATTCAATGAATAAATGCTTGAGGGGATCGATACCCCATTCTTCACACTGCATGCCTGTATCACACTGCATGCCTGTATCAAAATATCTTATTAGTTCACATTGCATGCCTGTATCAAAACATCTCACATACCCCATAAGTATATACATCTACTAAGTGCCCACAAAAATTTTTTTAAAAAAGGTAAAAGTTGTCAAAATTTTAAAATGCACATTAAAGACACTTACTGTCATTTAAAAATCTTAATAAGAAATATTGAACTGATTCATGCTTATAGTATAAAATTTCAAATTAAATGAAAATACTCCTGAGAATATAATATAACCAAAACAGATCGATAAAATTATGACTAGTGCCATTGATATTTAAAGCACCGGGACCATAAATTCTACCCTCAAGGAAACCATTAGCTTAGATGATAGCACTGGTAAATCCTTCTAAGGATTTAAGGAGACAATAACACTCCAGGAAATGTAAGTAACATTTTCAGCCCGATAGAACACTGATAACAAATTATATTAAGAATTATAAACAAATTTCCAAGTGATTACAGGCAAATATTTCATAATCATAATCAAAAGGTTAGGAACTCTGTTATAAAAGAACATTAAGGACAATAAAAATTATAATATGCCAATGAAAGAAGAATACCTAATCATAAAATTGGTTTTATTTTGGGAATGCAAGTATGATTTATTGTAAGAAAATAAACACATAATATTAAGAAAATTGATAGAATGATAGAAGAAACTCATATGATTATTTGGGTACAGAATAACCATTTGAAAAAAATGTACACAATTCTGGGTTATGAAACCAAATAAAAATGTGATAAGCAGGAATGAAAGGAAACGTCCTTAATATGTTGAAATTGTAATTGTAAAATCTATAGTATATTGCATTTAATGGTGAAATTGGGAACATTTTTGACTGAGATTAAAAATAGACAATACCTCTGTCACCATTTGTATTCAATATTATATTAGTAGTCTCTCCAGTGCAATAAAGCAAGAAAGGAAATAAGAATTAAAAAATTTAAAAACCTTTTTTCAATAACCGTGTTTAAAAACATTACAAAATAATCTAAAAATAAACTGTGGAATATTTATGACGAATTTAGTAATATAGGATACATGGTCCATAGGCAAAAACAAATCATATTACCAAAATAAAAAAGAAAAATGTTTAATGCTCTGATATAATTTACATTAGAAACACAAATTATATATGACTACATCGGGATTTTTTTTTTCTTGCTTATATTGTAATGTTTGTGTATTTATCAACCAATACGTTTTTCTTCTCTTTCTTCTCCTATATTTTTCATACAGGAATTTTGGTGGTGATATTACTGTAATTTAATCTTTAGGTTAAAGATTAACCTAAAATTGGGTGTGTTGTGTCTGTACCAGATAAGAAATTAGCCAAACATAAAATCAATAAAGGGCAAATGAGATTAGATTTCTCTCATTTGGGAAAAGTGAATTGGAGCATCTTTGTTTGAACTAGAGAAACTTTAAATTACAACAGGCAGAATAAATTCCTACCCTCTTGCTGTACTGAAGTTTAAATGTGAGTTGAAGAGAATACCTTTTGAAGATTTATGTCTTGGATGTTAGACTCGTACTTTCTTATTTTCTGATATGCAAAGAAGATAGGTAAGGGGACCTGGCAGCTGTGTTTACCAGAATCTCTTACCTATTGGTTTCTTATTAAATTTGGCCAATGAGATGTAAAATCTGAGAAGAAGAAAAAATAATCTATATTTTGGTTCAGAATCTTAGAGCTGAAGTGATGGTAAAGGAAAGGTGATTGGGGCTCTCACAGTGTTGTTGGTGCTGCCCAGAGGTGTCAGTGTGCCTGGAGGGACTCAACCTCTTGTTGACAGTGAGGTATGGCTTGTGGTTTCCTGCTCAGTGACTGGGGTGCTCAAGGACAGTGTTCCCATATCCCCATTTCCATGTGAGTTTGTGAGCTCTGGTAGCACCAACTCTCCTTTTGTATTCTTGCCTCTGGAGGCCAAGTGACTTTCTGCATTTATTGATTTCTGAGTAGAATCATTTTCTCTTTAAGGTTCTTTATCATTTTTAACTCTTCCGATCAAATCCAGCAGGGATATACTGGAAATACAGCAGGGCCTTGAATAACATCATTTTCTTCATCTACTATTCATTATAACATTGATGAGAAAATTTAAAAAATGGATTCCTGGCCGTGTCCATTGTCTGTGTGGAGTTTTCACATTCTCTCCACATCCATGTGGATTTTCTCTCCAAGTACTCTTGTTTTACCCCCATCCCAACAATGTGTGCATTAGTTCATGGGCATGTCTATACTGTCTCAGTGTGAGTGAAGGAGGGAGGTGTGTGCATGCACCTTGTCATGAAATTGTGCCCTGTCCAGGATTGAATCCTGCCTTAAGTCTTGAGCTGCCAGGAGAGGTTCAGTCACCCTCTATCCTGAACTGGAATATGCGGGCTGGAAAAGGGATCAATGAGTAAATGAATACAAATGATTATCAAATAAAATTCATAAAGTATACAACAATCATACAAATTCACAGAAACTGAAAACTTTGGCATTTGGAAACAAAATTTGACATGACCAAGACTCATTTGTTGGCAAAACATGATGAAAACTGATGTGAAGCTATTTATAGTATTTATTCATGTTACTGTGAATATTTATAAGAGTGTCTATTTCCTAACATCATAGCCAAAAGTACGTAATTTAAAAATAATTTTATTTTTGGCTATTTGACAGAAAATATTTGATTTCATTTTTGCTTGAATTTTTATTTATATAATGATGAAGGAAGTACAGAGTATTTTCAAATATTTATTGGCCATTTGTATTTGTCTCATGTTTATGTGAATTGGCTACTTTTTCCTTTTTAAACATATTGATACATAAGCTGCTTTGTTTATTAATACAATTAGCCTTTTGATAAATATTGCTTTTCCAATGTTATTTATTGTTTGTATATCTTATTTTCTCCATGTTGACAATTGAAAGATATGTTGTCTTAAGTTTTATGAGGCAAGCTAAAGACCTATTTCCTGCTGGTCTTCACTGGACCCTTTTTGTTATTTATTTATTTATTTTCAGCCCATATGTAGTCTCCAAGCGGGAGTACCTTTCAGCTCTTTTTTCCAAGAAAATCCAATAAGAAAAACATAATTGGAGAAAAGCTTCCAGACATTGTCATTAATATTTTGGTATGTTTTTATACTTTTCTTAATGCTATTACCAGTTAGCAGGTTATCTGACTTGTAAGTCAGCAGGTAAGAGATTAACAGAGGTCTGCCTAAGTCATTGGAAACTTTACCAGATTTTCAACCTGCAAATTCTAGATTCTCTCACTCTCATTCTCTCTCTCTCCCTACACACACACAAACACACACACACACACACACACACACAGAGAGAGAGAGGTCTCCTTCATCAGACCAAACCACCACTAGCTTTCTGTTATTTTAGAATCCACCTTCCAAATCCCAAATTCTGTACTGATTACAAATTACATTCTGCTTCTAGTAATTAGAAAATTACAGTGGCTTAAGCATCATAGACAATTACTTCCCTTGGGCAAAAATTAATTCTGGATGTAGCCCTTCAGGAATAATGTTATGGTCTTATATCTTTATCACTGACTAAGGATCTTTATATTATTAACTTTTTTGACACAGCCATTTTTCCTGGAGCTCACTCTTCAGGTAGGTGGAGAGGCATAAGGGCATACCTCCTCATTTTGAATGAGACTTCCCAGAAGTCCCATAAAACTCTTGAGCTTATATCCAAGTTTTCAGAATTAGTCACCTAGTCAGATATAGCTGCAAAGGACATTGATGATCATATACTTTATTCTGGGTTATACAATACCCAACCAAAATATTCAGGGTTTTGCTAAAGAAGGAAGTAAATACATATTGGTAGGCAATTAGAAGTGACTCCCACACTGTTATTTTTTAATGCAGTTTTCCTGGTATTTCTCTTTATTTTTCTATATATAATAGAGGAGAAAATAGATACCTGCCCTTGCATTGCCTGATTTATATTTTGTTTTTGCTTAGCAAAATATAAATCTAGTTGATAAAATTGTTCCCGTATTTCCATGTCAGCATAATTTACATTACTAGAGAAAGTGAATGTTAATGAGCCAGTAAACTAAAAAACCCTTTATTTTCTGACTTACATACGTTGTAAAAGCGAAGCAAGTTCGCTTGATGATAAGCATGATCTGTGAAAATTTTATTTTTAAGATCTTACTTGTTTTCATTATTTATTTTCATTATGCAAGTAATATATTAATTTTATGCTCTCATATATAATTTTGTACATGTAAATATGTAAATACATGTTTGGAGTTTTCTCCAGAGTAAGTATTCTAGTATTTAAAAGTTTCTCTTTAAAATTCCTGGATACAAACTCCAAGCATATTCGCTAGGGTAGTTAAATAAAGGTTCTTTATATTTGAACACAAAATATCTTATCGGGCACATATTTGACAAAGAAAATTTTATATTTAATATTTCCTATTTAATATTCCAAAGTGAGTTAATATTTTGAGACCAAACATATTCATATGGATTTCAGGGGGATGTTAAGTTTACTCAGGGAAAAAAAAATGAAAGAGAAAAATGCCTACTAGAGGACAAAGCAAAGCATTATACCAATTTTATAGCCTCCTGTTCTCTTATGCTCTCAGGATAGACCCACACATGGTTTGAACTTTTTTCCTGTTTATGAAAGTATTCCTTAAAACCCTTTTTTTTTTTTCCAGCAGTGAAAACAGAGGCTACTTGATAACTGGTTTTAGTTGCAAAGGGAATTAATCTCATAGGCTGGCTGACAAGAAGAAATATTATAAGGATATGAGTACAGAACCCATAGAAAATTATACAGCCCACTCTATACACATTTAAACATATGCCAATGGAAAGCAAAACTGTATGACAGCAAACTGGAATGTTTTAACTAAGTGATCTAGTTTAACATTGTTCAAGTCATTTTTCTTGTTCCATTTCCAACTAGCAAATTATTTCAATGCTTCTAGATTACATCATGAAAGAAAGAAGAAAGCAAGAATTAGATTCAATCAAGCAATAAAAATTGCAATTGCTTAGACAAAAATCTGGCTGCATTTTAGATTTGGACCACCTAGGTCTAGTGCCCAATCTTAGCCACAATAAGGGCAGCCCAAATAATTAGCAGCCCAGTAAAGGTCCTCTTAGTAGATAATGAATGAAAATGTGTAGCAGCCTGAGAAACTGAAAGTAAAGAGACACTTTCTTTATATAAATACATCCTAATAATATGATATTATAACTTTACCAGCTACTGGATATTGTTAAAAATAATAATAGCTGATTCTGAAAACACAACATACTTTTTCCTTTATGAAGATTTAAAGAACATTTATTTGAAATCTGCAATTAGTATTTTTCTATGTATATCAGCATGATTTTCTCTGTGGTATAGGCATTCACTGATTAAAAATATTAAGGATTTCTCTAGGCTCATGAATACTAATTTGTTCTTTTTCTTTTTTAATTAAAATTTGACAGCAGAGTCCTACAAATTTTCTTCCTCAATTAATTGGGAAAAGCACAAGTAAATAAAAAATATTATTGAAAATGTTTAACTTTTATTTTACATATATGCTTCTCTGAAATCTCACAACCCAAACCAGGAAACTGTAAAATCTATGGATAACATTTATCAGTAGATCAAATTATTTAGCCAGATATACTTAAACTTTAACCCTTGAGTCATCTGGATGGACATCATTACATGATTTCTAGCTTTGCTAAGCAAAATATAAATCTAGTTGATAAAATTGCTCCCATATTTCCATGTCAGCATAATTTACATTACTAGAGAAAGTAAATCAAATTAAATATTGTTACCCTATGGCATATTTAGATTACAGTCAGTGTTTTCCAATTGCACTTCTTCTGTTAGCAACATAATTTTTGCAGTTTTAGTTAATGTTCATTGCAAAGAATACCTTCTGAATAAATTACAGGAAACTTCTTGGCTTTAAAAAATTTCTTATCAAATTTGATAAGGCAGACAACATTATCAGCACACCTGGAAAGCCTTTTTCTTATATTGTTACTCATGAATTTTTAAAGGGTAAAACAATATAATAAGAAATATTTTAAAAATATGTATTAATAATTATATGCATATTTTTTAAATTTAGATATCCATTCCCATATTGATAAGCATTTAGGTTGTTTACAAAATTTTACAAATAATGCTGTAATACACTTGTATGTGTGAAGTGTAACTCCAGAACTATGAATAGAAAAATTTTACACCAGTTTCAGAAGAGTGATGTACTCAGTGAAAGTGGAAGGGATGAACAAAGTCACATAGTTTCCCTGACCTTTATCAACAAACATAATCAATTTATAAAACTACATACATCAAATGTGACATCAATCATTCCTTGTGGCATAGTGCTCAAATTATTCTTATATTTTAAATATTGTTAAATTTAAAAGGCAAAAGAGAAAAAAAGAATACAAGCATGACTACACAAAATTAGTATTTTAAGTGTAGGACTTGTTTAGAACTTGTTTCTGCAACCATATTTAATTACACACATCTTAATAATACTTCTTAAATTTACTACCCAGTTTTCCAATTGTTATTAAAACTGTTCTCAGAAACTGGGAATAACACATGACTGTCTTTGTATTAGTCTGTTCTCACACTGCTAATAAAGACACACCAGATACTGGGTAATTTATAAAGGAAAGAGGTCTAATTGACTCACAGTTCAGCATGGCTGAGGAAGCCTCAGGAAACTTACCAGTATTGCAGAAGGGGAAGCAAGCATATTCTTCTTCCTATGGCAGCAGGAAAGAGAAAAGTGAGAACTGAATAAAAGGGAAAACCCCTTATAAAATCATCGGATCTCATGAGAACTTACTATCATGAGAATAGCATGAGGGTAATTGCCCTATGATTCAATTACCTCCCACCAGGTCCCTCCCATGACATGTGGGAAGTATGAGAACTACATTCAAGATAAGATTTGGGTGGGGACACAACAAAACCATATCAGTCTTTTAAAAGGTAAGTGAGTTGAATCCATGTGTAGTAGAAGTCATTATGAATGCTTTTATTTTAGCCAGGAAATTAGCAATGAAGTTGGTAGTAATGAATCATCAGTTTTAAGTGTTATCTTAGGATTCAGACCACTTGCTTCCTGAGATAAGAGCTTTGCGGACTTGATTAAACAATGTCTTAAGGTAGCACAATTGGTATTGAAGGATATCTGGGGTGACCACAGTACCAAGTACCACATTTCATCTGGGGTTATCAAAAAGAGTTAGCAAATTGCTCGAAGTCACAAACACTTAGTAAGTCTCAGAAGCAGTATTTGATTCCAGGTAGGAGGAATTCTAAGTGGTAAAGAAAAACCTCCAAACTGAGTGTCCCCATACTTGTCCAAGGCACTGATATGGAACACTTAAAAATGTGGATCTTGAAGTTAGGCTACTTGGCTTAAATTCCCCAGGAAACCACTGGCCAGCTGCTAGCCTTTGCACACAGGTCTCTAAATTCACAGGCTAACATCCCCCTATCTGCAATTCCAAAATTCAGTAGCTTTGACAAATCAAAGATTGTAGAGGTTTGGTACAAACTTACTTGGTGTCCTTTAAAATGAAATGTAAGTTTTTTATTAACTCTGTTACCTTTGTATATCCAAATGTTTCATACAGACATGCTAATATTTTTATTCATATGTTTCTCAATATGTTTAAATGTACTGCTGTAGATAACTCTAGAGTTGTTATCAAATAGACAGTAAATGGATCACATCATATTTCTAAAATATTTTGTATGCTCTAGCATGTCTAGTTTAAATAATTCTGCATAATACATTTTTGGTCCTTTTTGATCAATTGTAGAATTGGAGGAAAAAACTATCTCTCATATAGAATTTTCATGGCAATTAAAATAATGTAGATAAGTTACTGAGCTCAATATCTGCCTCTTATTTTAATTACTCAGTCCACATTTACTATCATTAATATACTCTCAGGGTAAAAGTCAAAACTGACTTGTAAAGAAACTCTTATAGGATATTCTAAGTAACTTGAAATTTCTATCTGACCCAGATCATTGCCCTACTTCCATTTCTTTCGCATACAGATGGCCTATGTCTATAAAGAAAATCACATAAAATGAAAAAAATAAGGTTAACTAGAGATAGATAATCTTTCTCAGCATCAAGATTTATAAAAGAGTGGTATGATATCTTCAGACTATGCAAAGATTCCAGAACTACCTGACCTAGGGTTTTAATTTTTTTAATTTTATTTATTTTATTTTATTTTTGTTCTTTTGTCAGGAGGTGAGGCAAAAATGTAACCATAAAGGACAAATCCTAAAATATAAAATTCAAATCTCAAGTTTCAAAATAGGAAGACCTATTTGATGGTGAAAACTTGGAACAAATATAAGAAAAGTCAAAATAAATAACACACACTTGCTGTTTCTGTGGGGACAAAAGATCAAGCGCTGAGTGCTGTACCCACTTGCAATAGGATAGGCAGCTGGTAAGAGGCCTCCTGATGGTCCCTGCCTCCTGGTAGTTACAACCTTGAGTAATTCCTTCCTCTTGAACATGGGCTACATTTAGATGTTTCCTTCTCATGCAAAGAGTATGGCAGAAGTCAGTTTCAAGTATAGGTTGCAAAAGGACCATGTCTTTCATCTTGTGTCCTGTTTCTCCTTTGCTTGCTCTGAGATAAGCCAGCTGTCATTATGTGAGCTGTAGTAAGGAGAGGCGTTAAGTGGAGAGGCCCTGAGTCTGTGAGAAACTCAGGGCTTCTGCCTACCATCAGGTTTGGAATTCCAACAACTGCATTCCAGCCTGTAGCTTATCAAAGATCAGGAACCAGAGGCACTCAGCTAAGCAACATTTGGAATCTTGGTCCACAGAAATGGATAAGTAGCAAATGTTTGCAAGCTTAAGCCATGAAGCTTTGGGATAATTGTTTACATGGCAATAAAAAATATTTAACTATAGAGATAATGCTACATGTCTTCTGTTATGGAACTGAATATAATTTTTATGAATATGAATAAAGCAAAAATGGATAGTGTAGTTGGAGGTGACAAAAGAAATAGTATAGTGTGAGTTAAGTGCTAGTACAAATAAATATATGTGTTCTAATTTTTAAATGGATGTTATAGTGGAGTAAAAATACTATTTAGATTTCAAAAGTTACAAAATGTAAATATAAGAATATGATTTGTCAATAATGTGCACTAAATGAAACCAAATAACATAAAATAGTGCACAAATAATGCATAATGAAACATGGATATTATTAAGAATAATAATGAAGAGAAAGGAAGGGGGAAGTAGCTAACATCACAATTTTGATATTGCTGTATTAGTCAATTTTCATACTGCTATGAAGAAATACACAAGACTGGGTAATTTATAAAGAAAAAGAGGTTTAATAGACTCAGAATTCCACATGGCTGAAGAGGCCTCACAATCATGGCAGAAGGCAAAGGACAGGCAAAGACACATCTTACATGGCAGCAGGCAAAGAAAGCATGTGCAAGAGAACTGCCCTTTGTAAAAGGAACAGATCTCATGAGACTTATTCACTATCACGAGAACAGCACAGGAATAACCCACCCCCATGATTCAGTTACCTCCTATCTGGTACCTCCCATGTGGGGTTTGTGGGAGCTACAATTCAAGGTGAAATTTGAGTGGGGACACAGCAAAATCATATCAATTGCTGTCCATCTTTTTAGCCCTTTATATTCATTAACTAATTCAATCCTCACAACAACCCTAGAAAACCTGTGAGATTGATTGATTGATTGATTGATTGATTGATTGATTGATTTTGAGATGGAATCTCACTCTGTTACCCAGACTAGAGTGCAATGTCACAATCTCAGCTCACTGCAACCTCTGCCTCCAGGATTCACGCAATTCTCCTGTCTCAGCCTCCTGAGTAGCTGGGATTACAGGTGCCCACCATGAGGCCTGGTTAATTTTTTGCATTTTGAGTAGAGATGAGGTTTCACCATGTTGGCCAGGCTGGTCTTGAACTCCTGATCTCAGGTGATCCACCTGCCTCGGCCTCCTAAAGTGCTGGGATTACAGGCATGAGCCACCGTGCCCGGCCCAATGTGTGCTATTTTTATCTCCATTTTATAGATGAGAACAGTAAAACAAACAAACAAAAAAGGTACTATACAATAAAACTCATGTTATAGTTAAGTATGTGCTCAGAAAAATAAACCCTCAAATGTTTGTTAAAGAGTAAAATAAATTAACAATGTTTAAAAAAAAAAAAAAAAAACAGAAAGAAAAGCACCAGAAAGGAATGAAAGATTTAAAAAGAGACTATGCACCCTTCCATGCTAATATATCTATCTATCTATCTATCTATCTATCTATCTATCTATCTATCTAT